>NC_065511.1:3289135-3301279 GCF_006386435.1 Epinephelus moara
TGTGTGTGTGTCTAAGTGTTGTTGTGAAAGAGTAAAATACAAATGGGAGCGAGAGCGAGTGTGTGACTGCAAGCTGAGAGAAATATTTACCGCGGAAGAAAGAGAGGAATTTCCCGGGAAATGACGTCACTCCTTGTTGCTGCGGGTAGTGTCGCGAGAAAGACACGCAAGAAAATAACGTGACAGTTCATGCTCACAATGTGATGGCGTTTAGTCCAACATAGGAAGTGCTGTGAATACCGGCGATCAGGATTATAATGTTTTTGTTCTTAGCGCTTTTTACTGTTTTTCTACAAACCTGTCAGTGCAAGGAAACAGCACTCTGGGACATGATGAATGCATGGTAAGTTAGAGTAACTCCTCCGGTTTTAAATGCAAAAAGAATTATTATTCTATCTTATTTGGTTGCAATTCTACCGGCATTTAAAAATCAATATGCAAATGGGATCGCGGGCGCTCCCGCCGGTTTTAAAGGGTTAATAGACTAGAGTTAAAAATGGCTGCAACTCCCCCTCCTTGGCCGCTGCCTCGAGGAATGTGGGTATTATTATGACTGGGAGGAGTGGATTCATTTAGACTGACATATTCACCTTGACAGTAGAAGTATGACTAATGATAACAGCAGCAGTAGGAGGCATCAGGCAGGACCACGGCAGCATCACAGCCACACGTCACATCATCCAGGCATGTTTATGTTGTGTATGTTGAAAACATCTGGTAGTGTTTATGTCTTATAGAATCCTGAGTTGCTCATTGAGGAAGGGGATTTGCATAATCTTCCTTTGCACATTGTTATTATTTACACCAGTCGAAACATTCCTATTCCACACAAGGTATTCAGTACATTTCTAAATGCACAGTTCATGACCCTGCATAACTCATGTTGGGTTATTACATAATACTGGGTATATTACCCCATTTACTCAAAGCTAAATCTTGCATGTGGGTTTGAAGGCCTTTGTCTCTCTGAACAGCAAACATAATCTGTACTCCTGCAAAGCATAAGTTTTGGGTTGATGTTGCCCTTTACAGGGTGATAACTACACTGCACTACAACTTTCCAGACAAAACTTGTGCAACAGAGTGGCTCCAGTGGTTTCAACCAGTGACTGTGTAAAAAGATGTACAGCATGTCTTCACTCCCTCCCACTGTACAAAAACGAAGCCAAAATATTCTGGACAAGTTGCCAGCCACTGCCAGCATTTTTGATCATATTCACTAATCTTTCAAGACCCACAGAATAATTTGTTCTATGAACATGTATAGAGCATATATATGAAACTAAAGAAGAGACCTAAACACAAATAAAACATATTCTATCTTATTCTATTTCTTTTTTTTATCAACACTTGAATTTGTGCATTTTCATTGAAAACAAACAAATTAAAAAAACAAAACAAAAAAAACAAACATTTTGGACCAAAAAGCTGAGAAAAAATGCATTTTTGTCAAAGAATATCATTTTCAAGTATAAAATCACAATTTTTTTTGTTATTTGACATTTCCTTATGTCAGTTTAAATTGTATAAATGAGAATAATAATCATAATGAGAATAAATATAATATTCTCTTTGAGGTATAGCGGAACGTGTTGCCACATTCAGTGATCGTTCAGTGTTCTGTTGTTCACAAGGGATGAGTTTTCTTGTCAAGTGAATATTAAGTTTTTATTTCATTATGACAATCTGGGGCATTTGTGTAGACTTTACATTAAAATTTTGTGTTATGGATGGATTGGGGTTTGCAGTTTGGATACTACTACAAAAAGTGTTACAACAATCCCTGGTCTCCCCTATTATAAAATCCATGTATTTATGATGAAAGTTTAAACTTAGTGTTAAAAATATGGTGTTTTCCCCTTTTTTACTGGGATATGGGCAATATGCGTAGTACACAAGTGTTTGTGGAAAGAGAGCCTTTGACTGATCATGAAGCCCAGTGCTACTCTACAGTTCTCTGGTTTATCAGTGAAGTGTATAAACCACATTCGCAGATCAGCGTAACAGTAACAGTATGTCTGATGTGCGAAATGTCTGCGGTGTCACTACACTGCTGCATTTTATTTACAAATCTGTCACCCAGGCCTGTTCACATTCCGAAGTCTTCAAATACCGCTGCTTTGTCAATGATTTTGGCATTGGACTCAGACACCAAAGTCACCTTTGGGACGGTATGATCAGGTAGCGTCAGCTTGTAACTTGGCCAGACAGAATCTTTCGCAGTGTTATGATATGCTTCTGGTCAGCTATATGTGGACAGTTGGCCTCAGTTCATGACGCAGCTTGACGGCACCTGACGCAGCGGTATGATTCGCCACTGTATGGTGTAAGTTTGAAACACTCCCAGTAATTATGTAATATATGGAGCTGGTGAGTCCTCTAGGGTGGGCAGGAAGGGTGGTGGATGGGTCCAACAAATCCCGGACTTTCACCTGGGAGCCTGGTGTTCCCTTCCTGTATGAATGTAGAGCCAAACCATAATATTGTTTTCCTAAACCTAACCATGTGCTTTTGATGACGCACTGGCCTTGCTTACCACATGCCTTTTTTGCCTAAACCTAACCATGTGTTTTTGTTGCCAAGACAAAACCAAAGTGCGCACTGGCATTCTGAGTGACAATTAAATGCATTGAGCTGAGCATGTCAATTACCCAAGTCGTTGAATACCAGTGTCTGGGCAGTGATTTCTGGCGTTAGACACTGATGGAAAAAGCCGTCCTTTCACGTTGGTATGATAGGCGTTCAGTCCCCGTTATTGTTTAACAGTGCCCGGCAGCATCAAGGGGAAACACAGCGGGACAACAAGGTAAGTTATGGGGCGAAATTCAGACTAGGGGCTCTAGTTTCGCAGACCGGGCAAGGCGGGGGCGCAGCGCACCTGCCCTTTCTCCAACTGGGTGTGGCCAGGCGGATTTTGCAAGTTTGGCACACCGTGCGCCTGGCGCAGCTACTCCTCTTTTCCACCTCCGTCCCTCCTACCTGCGCAAGTCAGAAAGAGGGAGGAGAGAAGGCGTGGAGTGGGTTTTACACACATCACACCAATCAAATGAGCCCCTCTCCTCGCCCTTAAATGCGCCGCGCGAAGGCATAATGAGAGTTTACTCAATTCGCCATGGCAGAATAGAGCAGCAGCGTCAGATGGCCAAACTCCTCCCAGGAGGAAACTGATGTTTTGGTCCGGGAGGTCCAAGCTCGCAGTGTCCGAATATACGGAACTGCGAGCAGACCTCCATGGGCTGATGATGCAAAGGTAGCCTAGGAGGAGGTCACCACGATTGTAAATCAATGTTGTGTTTCTCTCGTGCGCGCGCGCTCTCTCTTTCTCTCTTGCAGTCTCTTTTGGCTTTTCTAAGATGACAGATGCTGAAATATACTCCCTATCGGATGCTGTGGCTGTTTGTGGTTGGCTGAGAGGGATGTGAACTCATTAGTTTTGTTAATCAAATCAGGTTGGGTTTCCATTACGCGTGCCAAACGTGCCAAACGGTACCAATCCCCTTTGATCTGACATCAGATGTGACGGGACAGTCGATATAGAGATACATTTATGTGCTGATTGCATTGTTAATGTGCCTGATATACTGGAAACCTGCCTGTGAGGTTTTGGTGACGTGTGCGCACTGTCTGCTGGTCAGCCAAACTTCGGCTTACCCGGCTGCGCTCCGCCTGCGTTGACAGTAGACGTGGTTTCAGCTGGCGAGCTTTTAGCGCACCTTCGGCGAAGCCTTTTGGCACGAAACTGTCACTACGCCAAGCTGGATCTGTCGACACCCCCCCCTGCTGCGCCGCCCCATCTCAGCGCGCCTCGGGTTGCGCTGCTCGAAACTAGCTCTGTGTGGGGTTCGCCACCCTGTGCCACCCTGCGCTGCGCCGGGAAACTAGAGCCCTAGGTTTGGCAGGACAGATGGTGGATGGGTCCAGTAACCACCAACTTTCACCTGGGAGCCCAGTGTTCACACCCCCGTATGAATGTAAAACCAAACCCTGTTCACAGTGTTGTACCAACATAGTGTGTTTATTTTGAAAGAGACTGTATGCAAACTGTACATTTCCTGTGAAAATATAAGTTTATTTTGAAAACAGACAATGCATGTAACAGGCTGAAGTTGACCAATGTGCCCCAGAATGTCAACCACAAACTCATCCAAGGTACCTTGCACGTCATATGTCGACATGGAGAGTCCCTGACCAAAAGTCAATAGGCTTGGTTGAGATGTGTGAGGCCTGTGCAGATTCCATCACCGGAGATTGCTGTACAATGCATGCCAGTCAGTTTTGTGTCCAACCTGCTCTGACATCTTACAAAAGTGGACAGCAGTAATCTTGCGAGAGCCAGGCAGCCACAGTTTTTAGAGCCAGGCGCTGCAGTTGTTCTCCACCGACTGCCAAACCCAGAGCATGATGGGAAACGCCTGGCTCTCACTTTATCTAACAGCTGATTGATTTAGATGTTGACTCAACAAGATGACTTACTAGATAAACTTTTTTATTTTTGTTGAATTTCAGCGATTCCAATTTTATTTGTCTGATTGAAGGTTTATTCTGTTACCAGAAAACATGTTGTGTGACTGATGGTGAAGTTCAGTTGTCAGAGAATAAATATTGGACTGTTTAAATTATTAAAGTATTTAGCATTGCAAAGACTTGTGGTCAGTTGGATGTGAGGATTCTTAAAATAACATTTGTACAGATGTGAAGCCCTGACTACATCTGACTTATCTTTATTGAAAGCTGTTGTCTTATGTTTCTTTCCTCTGAAAATATTAACCTCATAGTCAAACACAATTTGTTTAGCTGATGTAGTTGAGAGGACAGGTCTGCTCTGCAGCAGCGAACTGATATGATTCTGATTTACATGAGAATTCATGTAAAATGGAGGTTGAACCATGAACATAAATTACAGATCGCATTTAAAGCATTTTAATAACTCAATCTGTCATAATTAACAGAATTTGAGACTGAGAACAAACTGATATATGGGTCTGATAATATTTTTAATTAATTGACATCATATCGGACAGGATGTGAGTGTTTTTGTGATGTCCTTTACGGACTTCAAAGTATTAGTGGCCATAGGTACGAAAACTTTGAGATTCATAACTCTGCATATTAAATCACACTATCACTGCATTACTTTTCTTGCACCACTTGCCCTGTGAAAAAAACTTATTAGATTCAAACATAATTCCAACTTGCTGGAATACATGGAGGGAGAAACGGACTGCAGGGAGAAAATTAAGAAACATATGTGATAGTAAACAAAATGTTGTCACATCGACACATATTAGAGCTTTGTTACGGCAACAGCTAAAGAAATAAATTTTAACTCTCTATGTAGGTGGAGCTGCTTAGTGGTTTGTAGCAGAAGACAGTTGTTTCACTGGGCTGATCCTAGTGGCCAACAGTCGAAGCCCAGTTTCTTCTGAAGATGAATGTGAAGCAGGGCGTAGTTCTGTCCAGAGCCGGCCCAAGGCATAAGCGAACTAAGCACCTGCTTAAGGCCCCGTGACCACTAGGGGGCCCCCAAAAGCCCCATCCTCTGCTCCATGCACTGTGCCCACTGTCCCCTCTGTGTCTGCTGCAAACTCAGCTCTACCTGGTAAGTTAACAACTAAACAGCCTTTGTAATTGCTCAGTGTACTGCAGAACATTGTGAGATGAATAATTTTTAATATAAGATATAATCATATGAAAAGGGACATGTTTTTAGACAAATGCATATTATTTCAAAACTTCTCAAGCAATTTTCAGTTGTTCCACTGGCAGATTGTTTTCTTATTACAAGCTATAGCTGTACTATTCTTCTTAGAAAATAAGCAGCATAATTTTCAAGTGTAATATGACATCTAACACGACTAGCTTTTGTTGTTGTTTTTTAATCTTAGGTCCATCTCCATCCTTGCTCCATCCACTGTGCCCACTGCCCCCTCTGTGTTGCAGTTTATTTAAAACAAAAAATAATAAAGCAGATTGTGTTTACAGTAAATTATTGGTTTATGTTGTTACTTTTAGTTGGCCTAGATGACATTTGGTATCCCACTTAGTACTATATCACTTTGAATACTAAGTGTAAATCAACCCCAGGCTGCTCTTGTAGCTGAATTTGCTACCATTTCAGATTAAAAATCATAGATGGGTAAAACATGCTGGGCTGCTCTTTGAGGTTTTATGTATTGATTCTCTGTGTGGCCAGTAGGGGGAGTTGCTGACTTTTCCAAATATTAATTGAAAGATTTTTCAGCAAGTTTGCAAATCTGTTGTCTGCTTCCATGGCCTTAATCACTGTGGAATACAATCTAACTACAACATAAAGTTCTCACATATAGTTATACAAGTGTATCCATAATGACAGAGTAGAACATGAAATAACTTATAGTAGGTGTGTGAATGATCAATATTCAGTATTATTGGCAGTAATAGAGGGCCCCAAAATCCAATTTTGCTTAGGGCCCCATGGAGGCTTGGGCCGGCCCTGGTTCTGTCCACAGTTAAAATGAGGATACAGTGATTGATCCCTGGTGGTCTGGAAACTTGTCAGGTCTTGTGATCGCTGCTCCTTGGCTGCTCCAGGTGAAGACATTCCAAAGCTATATTAAGACACAAGGTTAAACATCGACACCACCTCCTCCTTGGAGAAAGCTGATAGAGTGTCAACGAGTGCACAGCTTCCTTATGGGGTTTACTCACATTACAAATCCACTGATACACACACACACACACACACACACACACACACACACACACACACACACACACACACGCACACACACACACACACACACACTGACATAATGTCTACCCCAGCCCATTAAAACTAAATGCCTGACTCCAATCCTTACTCTGACCCTAACCTTAAAACCAAGTCTTAGCCATCAAACAGTGACAAACGCACAAAATGTCCTCATAATGCAGAAATATCCCCTCTACACTCTGGCACACACAGGCACACTCTCACACACTGGCTTAATGTCAGTGGGTGGGAGTCAGAGTTGTATCCTTACAAGTCAGAGTGACAGTTTTGGGAGGTTGTCTCTTCTCCACCAGGCCCTGGCATCATGAACATGAAGCTCCACAAGCAACCAGCAGCCACACAAACTAACGTCCAGCGCAGAAAATCAAGTGACCAACCTTCAAACAAACTGCTCATAAAACTCAGCAAGCCCAAATATTTGTCTGAAGGTAAAAACCCAGCACAACCTTTATTAACTACCAAAATACATACATTTGCTGGTGCCAAAACTACCAGAATATGGAGAAGTAACCAATACGCTAATGATGGCATGACTTCAAATAATTTATCAGGATGACTGTCTTTTCACTTTGTTTTGTTTAAAGATTTCTAAAGAGAAGATCGACTCTTAAACAACTCTCAAAAACTGATAAACTGAATAGCACAAGGCCAAATGTAATATGCAGACACAAGGACCCATATTAGCAGCTTACTCAGTGGTGCAGTTCTCCTATAAACAAGTTATATGATACAACAATATGGCTGACGTTAGAGATCAAACATACAGAAGCAGAAAACTGCCAAACCAGAAAAAAGAGTATCAGGTAATTTTTGCCATACAAGATGTTTTTCACATTTTTACAAGATATTTCCATGTTATAATAAAATGTTATAACAAGAATCTTGTTTGTTATAATAAAAAAGTTTCATGTTATGACAAAATGAATAAGTGACAGTTTCTTGTTATAACATGAAAATATCTTGTAAAAGTGTCAAAATGATCTTGTTATCACAAGAAACTTTTCTTGTTATCACATGAAAGCTTGTAGCTGTCATTTCTACATTTTCTGTCACTGCCCAAAGCTCATGACCATGGATGAAAACATAAATGGACTGGTAAATTCAGAGCATTACCTTTCGACCAGAGGTAGGTGGAGGACATGGCTGGAGAGAAAGGCCACCCTGGATACACAGACATGATGTTGTCTACCCTTTGCTGAAATACTTTTTGCAGGTGGTGAGGAGGGAGTGTTTCAGGGAGTGTTTCAGACTATTTTTACAACCCTATTACATTACAAGAATGTTGATATTGAACGATTCTGCAAATCCCTGGATTACACAGATTTTTTAATGTCCTATTCTAAAGTCTTGCTTTCTACAATATCTGTGCACTCTACCTATGACACAGTTGACCTTAGGTAAAGAGGGTGGTTGATTTCAGTAAAAAAAGCAAACATTATTGCAGCTCTGTGATGAGACACCAAACTCTGGTCCCCTGCATGAAAGTCAGACTGATATCATCCCTCTCCACCTATCCAAGCATGCACCCCCTTGTATCCCTCAGGGGGAAATATTAAATTCTAGAGAACAATGTTTGAGGCCCAAAACCTGAAGGGAATTCTTTGATCTATGATAGCTATATCTCATTCCAATGATTCGTGAGAGGTAAAATGTCTACCTGTTTTGGCAGGATGAGCTTTGGTAGGAGCAAACTGATCAAATGGACCAACCAGGGTCTGGGTCTAAATGGTTCTCTCTCCTACTAAGCTGACTGGTTGAAGGCTGTACTAGTGCAAGACATTAGCCTACATGTTACCCTGAGGTTGCAGTGAAAACGTTGAGCAGAACATAATTTATTTTTATTCATGAGTCTTCCTTGCAACTTATGATATGTAGTTGGTCTATGTTGTGCCACATTATTACCAAATTTTATGTTCAACCCTTTTCAAATATAATGTTATTTTCCTAAGTGAACATTTCTGCAGCTACTGCAGGAGATCATTTGACATTCCACATCAGGGTGAAGCAGCCTTAAAACACATTAACCATTAACAAGTGGAACATGTAGTCTGTTCTCTTTGTTCTAGGCCACAGAAACTGAAATTCTACAGCACTGTGACCCTCATCAACATTCACACTCCTCCTTCTGAGAAGACACGCTGCCCAGACTCAAGATAGCACACACACACACACACACACACACACACACACACACACACATTACACATTCCATCCAACCTGTATAACAACTGTATTTAGTATTTGGACATAATGCTTTTCTTGGTCCGCTGTGCATTACAACTCAGAATTTGGTTAAAGGTCAAAATCAGTTAAAAACATGGTATATCTCTTTATTTAGACCACATTCAAGCATTCCTGAAAATGTCAAATACTATTCACCACTAGATTTAAGGGAGCAGGTTTTCTATTGTAAAAGCAAGCCTCTATTCTGTATTTGATACGATGCTGAAAAACAGACTCTCCTAAAATACCTAGAATGGCTTTTGAAGCCCTGTTTTTAATAGCTGACTCTTCTGTTACTGCAATCGGATCATTTCTCACATTGAGAATGCATGCACAACAAGGTTGTGTTAGAGCTTCAATGCAAGTCCATCAAAATAGACAGGCTTTATTCCCCAAACATTTTTGCTTGTTTTCACCCTGAGGAAGGCAAGCACCCTAGCTGTATGATGTGTTGGACTGAAATCTGATTAAAAAAAACAAATGGCCTTGATTCATGATTCCGTGCAAAACTTGAAACAATGCAGAATGCTTGGAAGCCCAACAAACAGTCTGATCAAGTTTACATGCATACTTCATTCTCCTTTGATGTGATGGTAAACGTTCAGGGCATACATTCAGTGGAATCAGATCCACACGTTGTGACATGATTAATCACTACATGGATAGAATTCCAGGGTTACAGTTCCAGTCGGAGGAAGTCAGACCGATAGTTAGTTAACCTGAATTCTAAGGAGTTTAGCAAAATGAACCACTCATCTCCATGAATACTGCAGACTCAAATATCTTCATCAAATATCTTATATATATATATATATATATATATATATATATATATATANTAAGTGGCACCCGAGCCGCCTCACTGCACAACTATTTGACCGCCGTATTCCTGTCTGTGACCCCCGTTCAACCCACAGCCAGCAGGATTGCTGCTGGTTGAAATCTGTACTTGCACAGCGTGCTGAATGATTTATTTTGCTGGCACAAAAATATTTTTAGTCGCAAATGCGAGTAAAATGCTCGCACGTAGAGCTCTGTGGAAAACAAATCACTGCCGACAAGTAAAAATAAATAAATAATAACTTTCACTGCTCAAAGATACTCACATGTCTGGAAAACAAACCACTACAGCAGCATATTGAGTGCCAGGTGGCCAGCGCGCGCCGTTATTATATGTGTGTATATATATATATATATATATATATGTATATATAGATATAATAAGCTGGCCAAGGGAGGGGATAGAGGTCACTGATATCAAGACAAGAAAACTTTTCAAAATTCATGGAGGGTTTCATCCCAAGTCCAGCACCCTGAGACTGTACACCAAGCGTAGACTTGGACATGGACTGGTGAGCACTGTTCACGATGAAACAACCAAGATCCAGGAATACATCAGAAGATGGCCCCCAAAGATGAGCTGCTAAGTGAATACCTCAGGCAGCAGAAACCCAAGAACGCAGAAGAGGAGGATGAACCATCATGGAACAACAAGCCCTTGCCTGGCATGTATCACCGACAGATTGAAGGAGAGGCCAATATCAAGAAATCCTACCAGTGACTGGAAAAGACTGAACTGGACACCACTGAGTTGATCAAACAGAGGACACCCAAACAGAGCTAGCTCTCACATGCTAATGACAAACTTGTCCTTCTGTTTACAGCACTCACATGCTCCACTGCTCGCCAACCTTTTCCATTCAGGCCATGCCCCCAGGAGTGACCAGTCCAACAGTAACGGATGTCCAGATCCAAGCCCATATAACATCAGTTCCGCTTGTTTAAATCCTGCATATAGTAGGCAAAGACCCGCTATTTCAGTTCCCCCCCTTAGTACTGATTTTAGTTGGTAATTTCCTCAGAGTTTTTTATAATTTCAGTGAAAATTTGATAAAAATGCAGACTCTAGATCAGCAAGATTCTAAGGAGCTGGCTCTCATCATACTGCCCCTACTCTGCAGGCAGCCTGACAGGGACAGGTTTCATCAGGAACATGCTGGCAATGGAATTCCCCAGCCTACTGGTGGTTTGAGTCCTGCTCATAATTTTAAAGCCTGTAAAGGCTTGGGGATTGTGCATGTAAATGCCAGAAGCCTTTTACCAAAGATGGATACTCTGAGAATTTGGGTCAGTAATGCAGACCCGGTCATTATTGTAATTTCAGAGTCCTGGTGTTACGGCTGTATATGTGTTCTGTGCTGCTGTCCCTTCTCCCTCCTTTGTCAATCTGCCCAGGTGTGCTGCATTACTACATTACAAGGTGCAGCACACCTGGCATGGAGGAGGTTCTTAAGAGTTCCTGTGCCAGCAGCAGAGGAGAGAGGCTCTGGCATGGGGACTGCTGGTCCTGCTGCCTCTTACCGTGGGATTTTTATTGTCTTGTCTACTTGTTTTCATTCTAATAAATCCCATGGATTTGATTGTTTTAATAGTGTTCATGTGATCATTATGGGTCAGTGTTTGGAGTTTTGTTCGCCCCATAAGGGTGGGGCATAACACTGATTAAATAGCAATGTTTCTGACTCTGATGTTAATCTTCTTGGTTACAGTGTTTTTAGAGCTGACAGAGTTAGACGAGGTGGTGGGGTGGTTATTTATGCTAGTAACAACTTAAGTGTCTGTAAAAATCTCCAACTCTGTCCCACATCAGTTCAAGCTATTAGTCATTACCAATAAACTGAGTCCACATGGCTGCCCTCTGGTTATTGTGGGTGTATATCTTCCACCCTCCACTGGTCCAGATGCTCTGAACAGTTTATCAGATCTTTTATCTCTCTGATCAGTTCTGAAGCTCTCATCCTAGGAGATTTTAACCTAGATTGGATGTCTCATGCAGCTGATGACTTAAAAGATATTTGTACTGAATTAAATCTTACCAAAATGATTACAGAACCGACACAACCAAATATGAAAATTCACAGTCATTCCTCCCTACTAGATCTCATTCTTACCAATAGCTCACATCATCACATTCAAATAAACACAAGAAGTTTGTACTCTAGAGAAAGAATCAGCACTCAGTGAAAAACCTCCTAAGCCCTATGATAAGCTATTATGGCAAGGCTTAACTATACAGACCAGTGAGCAGTGATAACTAACATGTCTTTGGGGTCATCAGGTGGGAACCTCCTTTCACTAGTGTTTCATCTAGTTGGTCCCACGACACCTCC
>NC_065511.1:3301689-3311576 GCF_006386435.1 Epinephelus moara
TGACTCACTGACCACAACACTATGTCAGGCCTCTGCTTGGTACAAGCTATTTCCTGGGGAACAACAAGCTTTCCCCCTAAATCTACTTGCATTTCCCAATCATAAGCACCTTCTAGGCGGCCACACCCTTGCCTCCTTACTAACTTATCACTTCTGTACTTCTCCCCCTGACGGACAAACTGCGTTGCTAAACTCCTATTCTTAAAACCTTCTGTATTTGCCTGTCTTCATTTCCCTTCGATGCCTGCAGCTAAACTTTTCAACACCTGGTTATGTCGCCATGTATACTGGCCTTGTGACAAGCTAACTTTACAGCCTGACAAAATATGCTTTAAGGTTGCGGTACCTGAACACAATGGGCATGATGGGTTCCCATTTGCCCACAGTTTTAGGTTCTAGGGGGTTGGTAACACATCGTATGTAGCCCCTACCAGGAATCTAATACGATTCTCTTCCATACTCCACAGGTCCCTCCAACTAAGCTTCCTCTTCTCTACACTTTTCCAATTCAACCACTGTCCCTGCTTAGCCTGGGCCACTACCTTTGCACCCCTTAATATCTCCTCCTATCTACGTATCTGTTCCACAACCAGCTTTATCTCTATCTCAGCTCTGGTTCAATTCCAAAAGTCTGGAAATCAGCCCTGGTGACTCCTTTATATAAAGGAGGAGACACAAATGATCTAAAAGCTATAGGCCTATCTCCAAACTATCATGCCTAGCTAAAGTATTGGAATGTTTTTGTAAATGAACAACTCTGAACTTTTTTGTCTGCAAAATCTGTTTTAAGTCCCTGTCAGTCTGGGTTCAGATCCAGCCATAGCCCCATTACAGTAGCCACTGCGGTTCTAAATGATATAGTTTTAGCTCTAGATCATAGGAGACACTGTGCAGCCTTATATATAGACGTTTGATACTGTTAATAACAGACTGTTTCTGGATAAATTGGCCTTGCTGGAATTTGATGAAGCATTCGTTAAATGGTTTCAGGATTACCTCTCTGATAGAACCCAATGTCTAAATGCTGCAGGAGTGAATTCAGAGTTTTTAAGATTAAAAAATGGTGTGCCACAAGGCTCAATTTTAGGTCCATTGTTTTATACTTATGATATCTGTGCCTCTGAAGAAAACTGTAAAGCATATTTTTATGCAGATGACAGGATTCTTTATGCTTGTGCACCATTGATAGAGGAAGCTATATCAAACCTTCAGTGTGCATTTGACTCCGTACAGAAACCCTTAAAAAACCTAAGACTGATTTTAAATAAATCCAAAACTAAATTCATGTGATTCACAAGGTCAAGTGTGATCTTGAGGCCTATTCCATTCGTTCCCTGAATGGCACTCTCATTGAACGTGTTACAGTTTAGCAATACCTTGGCATCTGACTAGATGACAAGCTTTAATTTAAAACACATGTGGTTTAGCTCACAAAGAAAGTGAGAATTAAACTAAGTGCATTGCACAGATTTAGGTCATGCTTCTCTTTAGAAAATAGAAGCACAAATATTCAATCTACCATAATGTCAGTATTAGGCCTAGATTATGGTGATATTTTGTATATGCATGCAGCTCAATCTACACCAAAATCACTTGATACAGTCTATCACAGTTCTCTCTAATTTATTGCTGGGGATGGTTTTAGGACTCACCACTGTCAGCTACATCAGAATGTGAGGTGGTGTCCTATCAAACAGAAAAAAAAAATCCATCCAAAATCAAATCTCTCATCATACACGCTCACAGGAATTTTTGTCCCTTGAAACCCCTCAGATCAGCACGGAGCTCTGTTAATTAGGTTTTAGTGTTTTTTGCCCCATATAAATGGAACAAGGTGAAAGAGGTATAAGATAGGTATGTGTCGGTAGATAATTTCAAGTGTATGCTAGATGGTTGTTTTACGGTGTTGCTGCTTTAGTTAATTGACAGACATGATTTTCTACATATTACTGTTTTTATTGTTGTTGTTGTTGTTGTTGTCATTATGAATCTGTCCTTCATGGCAGACTCCCTTCTTACTTATTTAACGTTTTCATCTTTTTACTGTTTTTTTTTTTTATTGCTGTTTTTAATTCTCGATAGACATTGCTGCTCCTGGCACTTGCTTACACCAGTGCTCATGTAACCTAAACAAAAAAATCCAAGTGAAAAATTGTGGTCACAGCAACAACAGTCTGCCTAAGGTACAGTTAAGGTTAGGTAATAAGATAATAAACTTTTTTTTGGAATACTTAATTTTGCCCTGACTAATCTTTAGTATAAAGTTGTTTACAGAGAAAAGCACTCGATTTTGATTCAATGTTAGGGAATCTCTCTCTCTCTCTCTCTCTCTCTCTCTCTCTCTCTCTCTCTCTCTCTCTCTCTCTATCAGATTTAAAGTTTTAAATGAGGAAATCTGTCCAATGTGACAAAATCAGTTTGTGTACAATATACTACTAGGGTTGGGTACCGAAAGTCAGTGTTTATATGGAACCGGTACCTATACAACCGATACCTACCAGACCGAAACAAAACGCACATTACGGTGCCTCCTTTTGGTGCTTTTTTTTTAATGCTACGTCTCCCTCTATGGGACGTTACACGTAACAGAATCATTCATTTATTCATTCGTTCATTTGTTGAGTGTATATTATAATTTAGAGGCATGCTAAGAACTGTTGGACGTCACTTCTGTTTACGTTCAACAATGTTATCAAATGCAACGGAGCTAACTCACCCCCCCTAACCCTTAACCTAACTTGAATCGAGGTGGAACTTAAGTTTGGTCAATCCCTTGTTGGTGTACATATTTGGTAAGGGGAGGTTAAAAGCTTTGTTGGGTTCATCAGGTGGGTACTCTCCTTCACTGGTGTTTCAATGATAAGGCTGTAACACCTCAACATCTGGTTTCCCAGATGCGCTCCCTGCTGCTTTTATTCTGCTGTCGTAGGTGCTGTCTCCCTTTTTAATCCAGAGCCATCGGCTTGCCTGTTCGGCAGCGCTACAGAGCGCTTTAATGGCCTGACCTTGGGCTTGGTCTTGAGGAGCCTGGTAGTTGATTTGCCCACGAAGCTTAGAACAAAGCTAATGAAGCTTAGAACCTTTAGTATTAAGCTGTATATCAGTACATTAGCTTTAATTTCCTCAATTTAAAAAGCCCAGTTGGAATGCTGAAAAATAAATGATATTTTATCTTCTATTTCAGTCCAAATTCATCAATTTAGGATGTAACATGCTGTATACATTAACCCTGGGTTTAATGGAACTTTGACTTAGTGTCCATTGACACCCCACCAAGTAAAATGAATGAATGAAATGAATTTGATACTTTGAAGACAAAACAGTTGAATGTTATGTTGGAAATAAAATCTGCTAATTCAATATGACTTCCAGTGTAAACCACGCCTACTTCCTGCCTTCTAACTAAATACAGATACAGAAACTGCAACAATACTGTATGCCTCTACTTTGAATCTACTTTAATTTGTTGAAATGTTCATTTTTCCATTCCAAAAGCAGTAAAGCCCAGTTTACCTGACACCGGCGCACTGTGAGGAAGGAAACAGAGGGCTCAGCAGTGACGGAGCACCTGCCACAGCAAGCAAATACACACCGTCTGCGGTCATTTCGACTTGACCAGCAGACTTGATGACAAGCCGATTGGCTGTTGAAATAGGAGACATGCTTTACATTCTAAAATCAGCCATCAGCGATTTGACCAGCTGAGTTGCAGGTGATACCATCAGTCACCTTGAGCCAAGCTCAGACCGGTCAGTTCACACCACTGCTACTTTTCTCTACAACGATCTAAAACGATTACGTCTTATTGTGAATCTCTGGGAACTGGGTTTAAAAGAAAAGAAGCAATACCATCTCCTCTGTTCAGTAGAGCTGAAACAGTGCAGCAGCCTTTTAACTTCCTGTTTTTCATTTTTGTCTCATCACCTGAAAAGTCAGAAAACAGAAGAGTGGAAGAGGGAGATTCATTGTTTTATTTATCAGGACATTGAGCAAAAGCAAACAGGATGAACACTACAACCACTGTGTCCACACAGGCTTATCAGGCCCAATAGCCACATGAACTGACCCAAACAAATTGTGTGTTCTTTGGGAGTTCTGTGAATGTCTATCAAAACGTACTCTCCAGCCAGGTGTGCTAAGGTGTCTGCCTCTGCCCACCAGCCAAACTTCCTTAGCAGCTCCGCAATCACAGGGAACGCCTAAAAAAAAGACAAATGTCTTTTTGGCAGCTTTACTCACAAACTGAAAACCTCCTATAGGGACCCCTCTCTGGGATCCCAGGTGTATGAGTCAATGGGAAAACACAGAATCCCTTGGAGAAAGGTATAAAAGTATAAAAGAGTCGACACAGATGAGCCCCCTGCTGATAGGGGTGTCAGATCAGAAAACACCTCTATATGCTAATATAGAGGGAAGTCATCTTGACTGGAATTTGGAGGATTTGGCTAATGTTAGTGAAAGATCATGTTTTAGGTTAAAATAAGTACTTTGTTAAGGTTAAGGTCTGATGTTTTGTTGACCCATCCATCCGCCCTCCTCCATACAGAGACTTTGTTGCCTTCTAATAACATCACCTCACTTCCTCCACCTCGAGTCATACGGCCACCAGAGGGAGCTGTCACTTCAACGTAAACGGATGTTGTTTTGAAGCACTTACTGAGACAGCTAATTCTGTAATTTTTCTCGACAGTCTCAGGTTTTATCTCCAGATTACATCATCCGACCTGAATTCTATTCTGGGGAGAGATCTCTGTCTCCTTGTAGTTTGTAGTTAAATTTTATCCTCAGATTGTCAGCAAAGTTATCAAAAGATGACAAAAATAGTTGAATGGGGTGAAAATCGCTTTGGACAGATGTTGATGTGAGCTCTGCTTACATTTCTGTGACTCAAGAACACAGGACAAAGAACTAAATTCACCCTGTGTAGTTAGATCTCCTGATTTAACATTAAAGACTGTGAAATCTAGTTTGAACTTGGTATTTTGCACTTCTGAGAAGTCTTTTATTGCAGTATAAAAGGCAACTGACTTTCTAATGGGTGCTATCAACAATTACTTTGATTATCAAATGTGTTTTTAACTGTGCTAAATGCTATCTGAGTTGTGTGTTGTAGTAATGTTTAAATAGAAATAATGTTGTTATTATGTTCTTCCACTAACAGTTATTCATACAGTGCTTAAATTAACTCCAAACTGAAATTCAATTTGAGTTGAATTTTACACGACTATATTCAGATGTTGAGTGTGAAAAGTGATAACCTTGGAAATAGTAGTTTTATATAAAAATAAACTATTTCCTGAGCTTTCAAGCCCTCATCTCATGGTCATCATAAGTGAAAAAATATACTTTCCAAAATTAAAGTTGAACTATGTCCCTGACAACTGTGCAAACTTCTTCTGCTGGAAGACTGTAAAATAAGGCAGATGAAAGCATCAGACTTTTTCAGAAGTATCAAAATGGTTTTCAATGTTCAGGTGAATGTAAACAATGATAAACTAGAGACAATCTTGATGGGATCACTTCAGCTACCATACGGCCAGGGTTGGACTGCGACAAAATGTTGGCCCCGGCATTTTGGCCCAGACTGGCCCACCACAATCGATCACACAAACACAAGTCCTATATTATACAAAGGTGTAGGTTTCTTTCAATGTTTAAGGGGACACATATCAAAGAGGGGTCCTGGGGCTCTTTATTGGGGCACTCTACTCTTCATGTTGTAACTTGTGTCACTCAGCCCCTCAATACACATGACACACACAGACCTGCATTTATTATATCATGTTTTTTTTGTGGATTAAAAATATTTCTCTGACCTGCAGTTTCTCCGCCCCTCCCTTGTGTTTTGTATTATCATTTTTTTTTTGGCACACTTTTTATTGCAGATGCTGTTCAATGTAGGCACTGAGCCTAATGCGGGAGTGGTTCAAAAATGTGATTGGGCCAGCCCAATGTCAGTATAGAAAGAAAATATACCAGCGGGCTGGACTACCTGTGTTATTACCCAGTTTCGCAGAAAAAAAGTTGTGGTAGTCCAAAAGGCTCATTGGCTCACCAGGAGTCTATCTGGTATGCCAGATGGTCAGTACACCCTTGCGATCTGCAATTTAAACCAAATGTCAGCCAGGGGTGTATAAAGTGAGTTCCTAATGGCTCCTTTCCTACTTGCTATGTCCCTGCTTTCGGCCGCCTTGCTCAGACCACCCATCTTTTAACTCAAATATCACAAATCACAATTTGCTTCACAGGGCTTTACAGCATACGACATCCCTCTGTCCTTAGGACCCTCACAGCGGATAAGGAAAAACTCTCCCAAAAAAACCCTTTAACGGGGGGAAAAAAACGGTAGAAACCTCAGGAAGAGCAACTGAGGAGGGATCCCTCTTCCAGGACGGACAGACGTGCAATAGATGTCGTACAGAACAGATCAGCATAATAAATTAACAGTAATCCGTATGACACAATGAGACAGAAAGAGAGAGAGAGAGAGAGAGAGAGAGAGAGAGAGAGATGCAGGACAGACGGTAATGACAGTAGCTTACAACAACATTAATGAAAGTAATAATATTATAATTATAGTTCTGGCTACTGTGATACAATATGTTGAAAGTATATATTAATATCTGACAGTATACATATGTGACAATAGTCATATGTGTATAATAACAGTAGAAGTATGACTTATGATGATAGCAGCAGCAGGAGGCATCTGGCAGGACCACAGCAGCAGCACAATCACACACGTCACACTATCCAGGCACCGCTGCAATATGAGTTAACCTGAGAGACAGTGGAGCACAAAGACTCCGGAGAAGAAGCCGAGTTAGTGACATCCAGAATGGCCGAGTTAGCAAGATGCAGTAATAGGATACGAGAGAGAGAGAGACAAGGAGAGAAGGTGCCCGGTGTATTATAGGGGGTCCTCCGGCAGACTAGGCCTAAGTCAGCCTAACTACGTGCTGGTACAAGGCAAGCCTGAGCCAGCCCTAACTATAAGCTTTATCAAAGAGAGATCAATCAATCAATCAATCAATCAATCAATTTTATTTATAAAGCCCAATATCACAAATCTGTAAGAAAAACTCCCCAAAAAAACCCCTTTAACGGGGGAAAAAAAACGGTAGAAACCTCAGGAAGAGCAACTGAGGAGGGATTCCTCTTCCAGGACAGACAGACGTGCAATAGATGTCGTACAGAACAGATCAGCATAATAAATTAACAGTAATCCGTATGACACAATGAGAGAGAGAGAGAGAGAGAGAGAGAGAGAGAGAGAGAGAGAGAGAGAGATGCAGGTAATGACAATAGCTTACAGATCACACACACCTGTTTAAATTACCATGGAATACTTGGTGGGGTGTCAATGGACACTAAGTCAAAGTTCCATTAAACCCAGGGTTAATGTATACAGCATGTTACATCCTAAATTGATGAGTTTTGACTGAAATACAAGATAAAATATCATTTATTTTTCAGCATTCCAACTGGGCTTTTTAAATTGAGGAAATTAAAGCTAATACACTGATATACAGCTTAATACTAAAGGTTCTAAGCTTCATTAGCTTTGTTCTAAGCTTCGTGGGCAAATCAACTACCAGGCTCCTCAAGACCAAGCCCAAGGTCAGGCCATTAAAGCGCTCTGTAGCGCTGCCGAACAGGCAAGCCGATGGCTCTGGATTAAAAAGGGAGACAGCACTTGGGCGCCAAAATAGCACCTACGACAGCAGAATAAAAGCAGCAGGGTGCGTATCTGGGAAACCAGATGTTGAGGTGTTACAGCCTTATCATTGAAACCCCCATAGTAAGGGAGCGTACCCACCTGATGAACCCAACAAAGCTTTTAACCTCCCCTTACCAAATATGTACAACAACAAGGGATTGACCAAACTTAAGTTCCACCTCGATTCAAGTTAGGTTAGTTTTCTTCTTTTAGTTTCTTCTCCCCTTTCTTCCCTCATAAAAATGAGGGCGGGAGTGTACAGCCCGGTCCAAACAGTTGTCTCTTCTTGGCTCTATCTTCACTGTGTTCTTACTTTTCTATCTATTTGTAATCGTTCTTACTTTTCTTTCTATCCAATCTTAACCCAATGTCTCAACTCAGAAATGCTCAGATGACACTAACACTCACACTCATAGTCTCAAGTATGTGCAGCAATGAGGGATTATATCATTTAGTCCGAAACTGAACAGAGTGGCTGCAGGTCAGGAGGAAGTGTGGGCTGTCCACTCATTTGAAGGGCAGCTGTTCGATCCCTGGCTCCAATCTAGTCACTGATCTAATCACAACTGGGCCTTGTACTGTTTGGTAGAATGTTGGAACAAGTACAACCAGTACAAGGTGAATGGTGAATGAATAGCAGACAGATGCCAGCTAGGTCGTGTCACATGACATTAGTAAGTGGGTGTATTTATATGATGATTATATATTTGTAGTGTATTGTAAACAAGCTGATTTTGTCACGTTGGACACATTTCCTTATTTAAAACTTTAAATATGAGAGAGAGGGAGAGAGAGAGAGAAAGAGAGAGAGAGAGAGAGAGAAAGACACTCCCTGTGCCCCCCTATATACCCAGCCAGAAATCATACAACAAAGTCAGTTCACAGTGTTGAGAGGTGACATCAGCTACCTTTCAACAAATATATTTAGCACTGTTTACTGTATTGACAGTCTTTGTGAAAGATATTTGATCTGGAATCAAACACACCTGGAACCAACACACACACACACACGCACACACACACACACACACACACACACACGCACACACACACAAACACACACACACACACACACACAGACTCATGAGGTGACAATACCACCCATTGTGATGTTATAGTGGGTGGTTAACTGTGACTTCCAGTTTAATACTACCATATCAATATAGAACATATGAAATTATTCATTTCATTGCCATATGTCATTTATGTCTCCTGATTACAACTCATATTCTTCTTGTGATGGTTTATAATAATAGAAATATATGGCATAAAAATTTGTGTCTTAAGGGTGAGTGAACTTGGTTTAGACGGGGCTATTCATCACTTTATGAATACTGTAAAATGGAAGGCTCAGAGAGATTTGCTGTGGAGAGGCAGCGTATAAGTTGTACTTTATATGACATATACCACATTAATAACACCAGCTATAAAAAAAACACTGAAATTTTAAAACAGACACATGATGGAAGGGTAGGATGATGTAGGACATGAGAAAAAAAGGTAAAAATAAGCTAAATTGGAATAAAGCTCAAAAACAAAAACAAAAACAAAAAACAGTGTTGTGACAGTTTAAATAGCCACAAATGTTTTTTTGATAAAGGCAGTGGCAAAAAGAAACTTATGAAAGTGAAATTTTGCTGATTTGTGGGCCGTGTGTGCAGTTGAACGGCACCTGGTCTCTCCCTGTGCCACCAGCACTGGGAACTTCCTGCCTGTGCTGGGAGCAAAAGTATGCTGGGTAGCTCCAGAGTACTTTTTACACCCAGCTATTGGTGCATTTATTTGATTTAATGTGATTGTATTGGACCACCATCACCTGGTGATATTCTTGTATAAATCTGCGTGTCATCTGCATAGCAAGATATTTTGAAGGTTTCCATAACTGAGAGTTGTAGCAGATGTTGAGTAAGGGATAATGTATAATGAGCCGGTGAATACTGGGAAAATAACTCCCGACAGGGGAATAGAACCCCGATGCGCAGCGGAGGGGTTTCATTCCCCTGAAGGGAGTTATTTTCCCAGTATTCACCGGCTCATTATACATTATCCCGCTTATTACACGGCTAATTATCAGTTAAATAAATAATGTTGTCTGCCTCTGCGAAGTGCATTAAAACCGACCGGATTCCACAACTTTTGGTGAAAGTTTTGTACTCACCCAGGCTTA
>NC_065511.1:3312282-3334263 GCF_006386435.1 Epinephelus moara
ATATATATATATATATATATATATATATATGTGTGTATGTATATACATATATATATATATATATATATATATATATATGTATGTACTACTCTTTGTTTGCGATCCGCCAATAAAGAGAAGAGCCGTGTTAACAGAGAGGGTTCTTCGAGTAAGCGGTACGCAACGGGCATTGCTGAACACATAACAGTTTTACCAGATGTGTCTATAAGGCCTTGGTTGTACTTTCGATGTCATGGCGGATAAAGAAGGAGCACCATCTAAAAGAAAAAGAACAGAAGAACAGAAGAAGGCTAAACGGGACAGTGATAGGGCTCGAGGCCAAACGCGTGTAAACCTCGGTCGGGCATTCACCAAGTGGAGAGAGCTGAGAGATTTGAAAGGTTTTAAAACTGATCCCGAGTTGGCCCTTTTCCTAATCGACAGGTATGTAATTTTTGTTTTTATTTAGACAATATACCGCAACTTGTTAGACGTTCTTTCACTTCAATATATGACGACATGGAAGTTATAAGCAAGCTAAATGTAACGTTAGCTGATGTGAATTGCTTTTGTCTAGTAATGTTACAACAAACGCCACAAAATTATCTGTGACTGTGACCATGAACACAAATATACAGCAGGCAGTTGTCCTCAGTTTATAAGAAATTCAGAGCTACACCAGAACATTTATGATTTTCCTCTCACTCTCCAAAACAAATGCATGCGGTAATTGCCGGTTGCAGTCGAGATTTTACAAATGAAGCCGAAGGCTGCAGTCAGAAATTTACGACACCAGGCTGTGGGTGTCATACCGCTTCGACCAAAAGGGGCACTATAATCAACGAAAATGGAAAGTTCCGCACAGCTGCTTTAAATAAGCACTATATTATGTAAACAAACCATATAGGTTATCAGCTTGCGATCATACTGGAATCGTAGCCACTTAAAAGATAGGTAAGTACTCACTGTCTTCATTCACTGTGTTTGTACTTTTTAAACAGAAATCACATGTTTTTTATTGTGATATTTACTAAAAATAACGTACAATATAGCCAACAGGAAGACGGAGTTGGCAATGGACATGTGATGCCTACTTAATGTTTGTTCACATTTATGTGAATGCAATTAATTTTGTTTTATTGTGTATTATGTATTGTGAATGTTTGGAGTTTTTATCTGTACCTTATTTTCATTTTTAAGATACCGCGTTTATGTCTGTAAAAGAGTAACCTAATTTTTTACGTTAAAGTCACTAACTTGCTATAGCAGCTTTACGACAGTAGATGGCAGTGCGAGATGGCCATGACCACTGCTCTGCTGATAACTGAAGTAGCTTCAGCAAAGTCCGGACACGTCTCCCGGTCTCATCATTCTTTCCTGTATTTCAGGTTAGTGATGTGTCAAAAACCCACAGAAAGTGCTGCAGTTTGTTAACAAATGTTGATAAGTAATTTAAGTTCAAGTACAAAAGTAAAATGAATGGTAAAATTAATTTGTTTCAGTTTTTGTAAAGAGGCTGCCGCAAGTCACAGTAATGGCAGTACACTCTTGTCTTTCTTTGTTAGCTTACATGCTAGCGGGAAAATGTTAACCTGGGCCACATGTCTCCGTCATTTATGTTATGTTTACGTGAAAAAAAAAACCTAGCTCTGTGTACATTATTTGACTTGTTTAAAGTAAATAATATTTTATGTTTTAAAGCAGTGTTAGAATTGATTTAAAGTGTAAATGTGAATGTGTTTCACCACTGTTTCTGGTTTAAGTGTACGTTTAAACATAATTAATGATAATGTAAATATGTTTCATAATACTGTCAAGCAAAAGTCCAATGATACTTAATAGTATCTGTGTTTCAGTGCATTTAAGATGCAAAACTAGCCAAACTTATTGGGAAAATTCATTTAGAGATATGAGAACTGGACTGGGAGACAAATACTTGTTTTGAGGTTTGAAGGTTTATTTTACATGTGTTTTATTAACATGGAAATATGTTTAAAAAAAGACAGAAAATGTGCAGTAGTAGTAAATGTTGATTAAAGGTATAAAAGATCAGTGCAAACAGTATAAAATGAATGTGTTATGATCGTGAATTGTGAATAATTATAACTGAGGAGGATTCAGCAAAGTCCAGACACGTCTCCATGTCTCATCATTCTTTCCTGTATTTCATGGCAAATATAGCTGTTTATGGGTGCAGCAGCCTGGTACTTGTAACTGACATTACCAGGAACTTTCAGCTACAGTTGTAGGTTTGTGGGTCAGGTCTAGATGAATCATTAATGCAAATGTTTTGGGGTTGGGGGGGCAAATTGGCTCTCATAATGGGCTGAGTTGGTGCAGGTTTTAAAAACTCTGGCCTGCACATCACAAGTGTTTTGGTTCTTTTGCTAGGATGGACATATTACCCAACTTCAGGGTGAAGCTGCTAATTCATTGGTATGTGGCTAGCTAGTTCACTTCCTATTGTATCTTACCATATGTGTTTGTAGCTAATGACTGATATGACTTTGTGGGACCATTTGTTTATCAGTGAATTGGGGAGGATGCTTTTTTCCACAGTAGTAAGGTAAGCTTTCTTGTATTTTCGATCACTCTCTCATTCCCAGGTTTGACCCGTCAGAGCCGTGGTTACTGTGTCAGTTAAACATACCTGTGTGTATGCTATCTTGTTGCTTACCCTGTGCCCCTTCGTCACCTGTTCTGACTTACGTAAAACTCCTCAGTCTGGATCATGAGTTTCCCCTGACTTTTACACTGTTATGTAACAGCTGGCCTTCACCACAGTAGCTCTTTGACGTAGGTGCACTCTCTCCTGTTTGCAGAGTTGGGTGCTTGATACAACATGCAGGTGTGACTGTCACACAGAGTGGAAATGTTGTTGGCTCTCCAGAGCTCAAACAAAAATAAAACTGCCATCATAATATCTGTCTGACAAAGTTTTTCTTTGTTTTTTTTTTGTTTGTTTTGTTTTTCTCTCCTTTATCTTATTCATAGAGATTTATGCCTGTAAATGATTACATGGTCTGCATGGTCCCCTTGAGTTACACATACACTTCCCAACTGTTGCAATGCACCCAAATACCAAACATTTAATCAATCATCACAAAGCGAAGCTGTGGGGTTCATTTTCTGATCTGAAATTATTAGCAGTGACTTGATTTAGATTAACCCTTTGAACTTGTTTGATTTCAGGTTTACTTTTGATATTACTCATTCCATTTCATAGCCATGTCATATTTTTAATTTAAAGTTGGGTTAGTCAGGATTGCCATCATTTGATCTGTCAGTTGCACAGTAGACAATTTGAGAGGGGATGAAGGGGGACACCGCCCCCCCTTGTTAACAAAACGAATGGATCACTTATTAAGTTGTGTGTTTCCACTTTAACTGCGCAGCATTTTAACGGCACTGGTTTGGCAGAAACTCACAGACCATGGTTTTAGTTATATTTCCACTGTATTCTGCAGATAAATTAATTAGCTGGATTTATCAGCAGCACCAGCACCGGCACCAGCAGTGCTAGCAGAA
Source organism: Epinephelus moara (assembly GCF_006386435.1). NCBI lineage: Eukaryota > Metazoa > Chordata > Actinopteri > Perciformes > Serranidae > Epinephelus > Epinephelus moara. Next base: position 3,315,790 of record NC_065511.1, read on the forward strand.
TAACAGTTCTAACAACTGCAACAGAGCTAACAATGTTAATGGGGGTTAGCCAGAGCTATTAGCTGTGCTAACACACTAACAGTGCTAACAACTGCAACAGAGCAAACAGTGTTGGGCTCGTTACTCTTAAAATGTAATATATAAGTCATGACTTGTTACTCTTTTCAAAAGTAGTAATATTACTTTACTTATTACTCCATGCCAACAGTAATTTGTTACACTACTTATTATATTACTTTATCGTTACACCCCATATAATTGGTGTATTTGGTAATTGGTATTTGCGTATGTAGGTAGCTTCTTTTTACCTTGGGGCTTTCTGTTGCTTGTGACCAGTATTTTCCCAAGGCTCTGCCAGAAAGAGGGAGAGTCACTTGTGGAGCAACATTTCATCCACCACAATTTCCAGCCACAAGCTTCATAACTTTTTAGCTGCAGCTGTCTACGATTAAAATCCAGTTTTGGTTGTTTAGCCAGTGCAGGGCTACAACCTCCGCAGCCGAGGACAGCTTACCTTTGGTGGGGTGTACTTCCTGGAGCTTTACGTTGTTGTGTTGTCAATTGTAGTATCCGAGGTGTTTCAGACCGAAAGTTTGGGGACGTGTTTTTTGCAGTGGAAAAAGTTTTAGTCCAACTACCTGCAGCAACAGTGTTCTTGTCATCTTTCCTCCTGACAAAACCAAAGTAATGGGAATATTTCGAGCCGCTAAGGTAAGCATTTCCAACTAGCTTGCTGCTTTGTAATGTGCGTGCGCAGCACAATGATTATGAAAATGGGTCTGCTGATGTGACTGTTGTATTTCAAGTCAGTAGTGATGTGATTACAAAAGTAACATTGTAACGAGTTGTTTGGTTTTGGAGTTTTTGTAATACTATAACTGAAATTTCATTAGTAGTAGTTACACTACTCGTTACTGGAAAAAGTAATATTATTACTGTAACGCATTACAGTAATGTTAGTGTGTTAGCACCACTGATAACCCTGGTTAACACCTATAAACCAGTTTTGGGCTGTAATGTGCCACTAGTAATATGTTATTGCCCAACTCTGGGCCCATCTCAGTACTAGTAACGCATTACTGCCCAACACTGGTTTACAGGTGTTAACCAGGGTTATCAGTGGTGCTAACACACTAACATTGCTAACAACAGCAAAAGAGCTGACAGTGTGCTCATACAGGGATGTTCATACTGTCCCCTATGAGCACTGCTGTCTAAGTACCTGTCTCCTGTGTACACCCAGCGTGGGAGTGCACAGTGCAGAATGGTTAGTGATTAGCTAGCCAGTAGGGAAATTAATAATAATAATAATAATAAAAGTAGTTTACTACTTTTTAAATGTTCTAAAAGTCGTATATTGCACCTTCAACATTACGAGATAGGGCATTTGGCCTTGGTGGAGGTCTGTGCTCTCTGAGTGCCCCTCTACTTATTATTGTAATGGCATAGGATTTGGTTTGTAAAGAAGATGACACAATGCAGGTAACAACTGTATCCAAAAGAAGACTAGTTGAGGCCTAAAGATGTAGCAATCAGGGCAAATTTAAACTGTCTGCAGGAATGAATGTGTTTGTCTCCTTAGAAAGTTACTTCATCACCTGATACCATTAACATGACTGAGTGGCCAAACAAACCGATGTGTGACAGAATAATCTAAACTTAAAGGTCCACTAAGTAGATCCACTTTGGAATGAAGCTGACTCAGGTGTCATCATTAACAATCGTGATTTACCATACCTAGGTCACGTGAGCCAATGCCATTTGAAAATTCATGAGTTTATGACTAAACGTCCTTGCTAAAAGACAACAGAAGGCTTCTATGAACAGGCAGACTTGACACACCAGGAGGGGAACCATCAAGTATCTTGAAAAGACCTAATGACCAAATTTGGCCACATACATTGACCAAATTTGGACAAACAAGGCTTTATTCCCCAGATGCATTCAAAGGAGCTTTTGAGGCTGGACAGGACTACTCTGCCAGTTATGATGTAATCATATAGAAAATGTATACATAACTCTAAAGTCTGAACAGGATGGTAAGGTGTAGGACATGGTTGGATGTAACTGAGGCGGACCAGATTGCTTTAAACACAAGTGAGTTAAGTGAGCTGTATTAAAATGAGTCTAGACAGTTAGTGCAAAATTACATCCAAAAGAATCTTCCATTTAAATATAGAATCCTTATTTAGTTTTCTGCCACTTCTGTCAATGTGAACCCTCTTAGACTGAAAGAATGAGATCTAAAAAAAGAGAAAGAGGTGATTTGAGTGAAGTGAAGCACAGAAAGAGAATGAGCAGTTCTCTAAACGTCTGGCGCCAACTTTGGAGTGTGCTGCTGTCTGATGGAAGCCTACTGGAAGAATTACTGTATATAGACGGTGGCGTGAATGCCTGGTCTGCTATGAGTCAGCAGACACACCCACATCACAAGTCAGGCGAGGTGACTACTACAACATTCTGCACATGGTTCAACTGCAGCTCCAAATACCAGCACAGTCCGCCCTATCAGAAGGAATGTCACTGTACTTTCATGTGGTGTACTGTGTAAAAGTAACAACACAGGGCAAGATTGTCATACTGTCTTCTACATTCCTCAGATAACACAGAGAGCAAAGGACGGGTCAATGAGGGCACAGCCAGCAGATGGAGGAAACTTGTGTGGAATGAGAGGGTACAATAACAATCTTGAGTGGCTCAGTAGAGATCCTTCTTATCTTCAAACAGACCAACAGAATTTGCATACAAGAGGTGTGTCTGCCATGGTTCACATTAATTAGCTAATGAGTCAAACCACATTCCTAACCCTGGACTGAAGTTAAATCTGCACACTGAACCGCCAAAGGGAATGGTTTTCAAAGTTGTAGTAACAACAAATTCTAATTCAAATGACCTTACCAAAATTTCCTAAACATGTGGTTTGAAGGATTCAGGTTCAAGGTCTCAGTATGCTTCAAATGAACTGCTTGTCTGACCATCTGCCTGTTCTCATTCCAAATTCATCAAATGAAGGTCAGTGTAAATTCAATCAGGGAGACTTTCTTTGTGCTCCTCCATTCACATTTCTCTCCCTCCCACTCCCACTGCTTCCTCTAATCAGCTGACTATAGGTGTTCACTCTTCTAGTTATTCAATCAAGCTTTGCCACAATCTCTATGAGCCAATCAGGATGCTACTGCAAAATTTTAAATTTGTTCTCTCCTCTGCTGCTTTCAGCTGTCATTGTTGGCAGAATTGTCGCACCCTTCTCCACCCCATTCACCTTCAGCCATTGTATCCAGAGTCCAGGACAAGCTCAACAAAGGCTCATTCCTCTACTCATCCAGATCATTGGCACTTCTCTATCTTCTTCTCATCTCATCTTCACCACCTCTACCACCACCACCGTGCTGCCAAACCTAACCATGTGCTTTTGTTGATGTCCTGTCATTGATTGCAGCATCCCGGAATGTCAACAGCAGATGCAGGAGGATGCCTAGCGCATAATATGTAGATGTGAAAGATCACAGACAAATTGGAAATATGAAATGACTTGGGATGAGATCATTTGCGGGAATCCGAGAAGGCTGCATCCAAAATCCTTTCAGATGGACAATCATGGGCTGCTTTTCCTTGTGCACCTGAGACTACAAACCTTGTGACAACTGTTGACTCACCTAATCCCATTGTCATGTCCTTTGAATTTCCCGTTAGGTCCCTACATTGCTAAACCACACTGCACCTCCTTCAGATCACACACTCCAAAGTGACTTACAGCAGCTGTGATAAGCATGTGAGGTTTTGCACAGTCCATGAGAGAGCACTAAAGGTAGTTTAAATACTACAGTTTTGCTCAGAGAGAGATATTTGCACAGCCAGTTGTCTCAGATGCAGGTGCACAGAAAGTATTACTTGAGTCTTGAAAAAAGAAGATCCCTCACACCGCTCTTGACTCTTGATAAAGGTCCGGAACGACCAAAACGTTTGTATAACCAAGAAGTTGTGATGCTGAGCAAGAGCAGTGTGCGGGACCTTCATCTATTGTCTAGACTCAAATATTACAGTTTTAAAAGACATTATTGCAGATTTTTAACAGTTTAAATATTATTGTTGACCTGTTCCTATAGCAGAAGCTAAACCAGTATGGGATGCTTGATGGATATAATGTAATACATCAGAAATGGTGTGAAACAAATACTACCAAAACTCTAACATGAAAATGCAATGGTACTGTGTTGTTAACAGCCGCGACATGGCAGGTACTATTTTCACTTTACCAGTCAGTCTGTGTGTGTGTGTGTGTCATCATGGCAAAATGTGGTCCTGAAGATACCTATTAGCTGGAATCACCACAGGAGAAGTTTTGAGTACTTTTCCAGGTGTTTTCCCATGTCTGTCTGAGGAAAGCTTTTGTCAACACATAGAATCACAACTGTGCAAGATGCAGTCATGAAAGTTTAAAGGTTGGAGCTGAGATCACAATGATGGCCAGTGTGGTCTGAGCCAGGGTGCTAGAAGTAGGGGGGTAGGAATTAGGGAATTAGCTCACCTGTTTTGGCAAACCCACCTATCATGTCATATGTCAATTCACCATACACACCGGTTTTGCATGGCAGCTGGTGTGATCCCATCAAAAAATCATCTCTAGTTGTAATCTGTTGTGACTCTAGATGTTATGTGTTGAAGTATTTGTTGTGCAGTAACAATTTAGATTAGAAAAAGATAAAAGTGAATTGCAGCTGAAAAAGACATCGGCTGACTACATTTTCAGCTCTTTAAAAACTCTCAGAGCAGCTGGAGACTAACAGCTAAGAGCTGCTAAGGTAGCTGCTGGAGGGTGGAGTGTCATGCCCTTCAGCTTTTTCTTTCAAACCATGGCCACAGTGCCTCAGATTTCCCATGAATGGACATGCCAGGTTGTGATGTGGCAAGACTAATGACTGGCTTATAGGAAGCACTGTTTACAGCTATTTGGATGTGGGTTTGTGCAGATCTGGAACCAGTTTAATGCCAGAGTAAATGTGTCTGACACAGGGAGCTGAGTCATTACTGGCACCACTGTTCATCAGCAATTAGTCATTTGCGTAAATGTTTGGGTTTCATTTCACTGAAGGCTTTTGTAGATCACCACAGCATGTCAAATCCAGTTGTTAACTTTTCTGTGTTCTGTATTTATTCTGGTTATGGATGGTTGTTTGGACAAACTTTCAGACAACACATTATGCCATTACAGCTTTTTCACAAAGGTGAATTGCAAGAAAACCCTGCCAAACCCATTCTCTGTCAGACTTCCCTACTGCTTTCCCCCATGTTAAACCCATGTATTGAGATAATAATTCTGTGTTATAAAGAAGCACTATAACTCACAAAATCATTAATTATTTAGCTCCTGACTATTAAGAATAACTCCTGGTTAACCACAGATAACGCTTTTATTTTCTCTCATCATCAACACCAACACACCCTCCAACACCCTCCTATTTGTTTCAGGAAGTTCTATTCAGTGGAAATAACCCAGGATGGAAGTTAAACCACATCGTTTCCCGAAACAAGGAACGCTCTGACAGGTTATATCTTGCATTCCTCTGACGTTTTTCTCAGGTATTTCTTACCTTACCACATCATAGCCAAAACTCGCACAGGTATGTTTATTTACAGTTAATTTTGTCTAATCTTAACACAGAAGTAGAAGAACAATATAAATTTTCCCAAAGGCAAAGTTTTCACATGCTTCTAAATGGTCCTCTATGTGCATGACATCTCAAAACTAATAGCCCCATTTTTGTGAAACTTAAAATGGAAAGTTATGGTCCTCAGAGGATATGTTACAATGTTTATGGGGACACTGATGCTTGATAAACCCTGTTCCATGTCAGATACTCTATAATCATTCAGGGGTTGTGTAATCACTGTGTGATGTTCAGATGAAACTGCATGTTGGGATGACTCTTACCACCGTTTCTTTTTAAGCTTTTAAAAACATTGTAAAAGATAATTTCAATCTCTACCTTGTGTTCATTCAATGGGACAGAGATGTCAAAGAAAGAAACTGTCCTCCTCATCCAGGAGACCTCTGTTCATGCCCTCTGTGAAACCAAATACCAATATACTTATTTTACCAAAATGATGTCTCATGTATGTCACATTAATTATGTGAAATATGTCATGTTAAATTTGTAATGTTAAGTTACATAAGTAACATGCAGGCTCGTCCCCCTGCAGGCCCACCACCCGCAGAGGGATCCGGAAGAGATCAGTACAGCATGGATCGGGCAGCAGACCAAGGCGGGGGCCTTGGCGGTCCGATCCTCGGCTACGGAATTTGGCTCTTGGGACATGGAATGTCACCTCTCTGGCAGGGAAGGAGCCAGAGCTTGTGGAAGAGGTTGAGCGCTACCGGCTACATATAGTCAGCCTCACCTCGACATATAGTTCCGGCTCTGGAACCCAAGTCCCTGAGAGGGGTTGGACTCTCTCCTTTGCTGGAGTTGCTCCGGGTGAGAGGCGGAGTGCCGGGGTGGGCTTTCTGATAGCCCCCAGACTCTCTGCCTGTACGTTGGGGTTCACCCCAGTAGACAAAAGGGTCGCTTCCCTGCGCCTTCGGGTCGGGGAACGGGTCCTGACTGTTGTCTGCGCTTATGTGCCAAACAGCAGTTCAGAGTACCTGCCCTTTTTGGAGTCCCTGGGACGGTTGCTGGATAGTGCCCCGACGGGGAACTCCATTGTTCTGCTGGGGGACTTCAACGCTCATGTGGGCAATGACAGTAGGACCTGGAGGGGCGTGATTGGGAGGAACGGCCTGCCTTCCTGAACCCAAGCGGTGTTCAGTTATTGGACTTCTGTGCGGGTCGCAGTTTGGCCATAACGAACACCATGTTCGAACATAAGGATGCCCATCGGTGCATGTGGCACCAGGACATCCTAGGGCACAGGTCAATGATTGACTTTGTAGTCATATCATTTGACCTGCGGCCGTATGTTCTGGACACTTGGGTGAAGAGAGGAGCAGAGCTGTCAACTGATCACCACCTGGTGGTGAGTTGGATCAGATGGCAGGGGAGGATGCCGCGCAGACCTGGCAGGCCCAAACGAGCAGTGAGGGTCTGCTGGTGGACACCAGAGGGGAGCCGTCAGGCTGAAGAAGGAGGTCTACAGGGCATGGTTGGTCTCCGGAGGCAGCTGATGGGTACCAGCGGGCAAAGCGGAGCGCAGCAGCAGTCCCAGAGGCAAAAACTCGGGCGTGGGAGGAGTTCGGTGAGGCCATGGAGAAAGACTATCGATTGGCTCCAAAGAGGTTCTGGCAAACCATCCGGCGCCTCAGGCCCCCCTGAAGGCGGCAACTTGCTCACATTGTTTACAGTGGGGGCGGGGAGCTGCTGACGTCAACTGGGGACATTGTCGGGCGGTGGAAGGAATACTTTGAGGAGCTCCTCAGTCCCACCAACACATATTCCAGGGGATGGGTCATCCAATTTCTGGGGCAGAAGTCGCCGAGGTAGTGAAGCAACTCCGCGGTGGCGGAGCCCTGGGGGTGGATGAGATTCGCCCTGGTTTTCTCAAGGCTCTGGATGTTGTAGGGCTGTCTTGGTTGACACGCCTCTGCAACATTGTGTGGATATCGGGGGCAGTGCCTCTGGAGTGGCAGACCGGGGTGGTGGTCCCCATCTTCAAGAAAGGGGACCAGAGGGTGTGTTCCAACTACAGGGGGATCACACTCCTCAGCCTACCCAGTAAGGTCTACTCCAGGGTGCTGGAGAAGAGGGTCCGGTCGATAGTTGAACCTCAGATTGAGGAGGAGCAATGTGGTTTTCGTCCCGGACGCGGAACCATGGACCAGCTCTTTACCCTCGCCAGGGTGTTGGAGGGGGCATGGGAGTTCGCCCAACCAGTCCACATGTGTTTTGTGGATTTGGAGGAGGCTTACGACCGTGTCCTCAGGGGCATCCTGTGGGGGGTGCTCCGGGATTATGGGGTCGGTGGCCCCTTGCTAGGGGCCATCCAGTCCCTGTACCAAAGGAGCGTGAGCCTGGTTCGCGTGGCCGGCAGTAAGTCGGACCTGTTCCCGGTGAGAGTTGGACCGGGAACACAAAAAACAGCTTTTGTACATCAATCCAACTTTTCAAGGGTTGGACTTGTTGTGAGGTCATCCATTAAGAAAAACTGGCGACTGGATGCAAAACAAAGAAGCAACTTACCAATCAACTACAGCTATGATGAGCACACTTAACAATCATGACCATGGAACACATCACATATTATCTTCAGAGTCAGATTTACCACATCTGAGTGTCTAAACTAAATCAAAACTAGAGAAAAAAGTACAAAGATAATGACAGCTGATCCCTGTGGCCTCAGTGCTGCTCACAAAAATTTGGATTATTTTATTTAACCAACTAGGGCTCTAGGGTTGACAATATCTTTTAAGATTTAACACAAAGCACCTACAGAAGTGTTTGGTGGCAGACGACAAAGCCAATGTACCACTGTCAGCCTGCTGTCCCTGGACTGTTGAAACCTGGTCATTTTAAAAAGCGGAATTGTTGGAAACAAGCTAATCAGCAGTAGATACTCCCCCAGCCACACCAACGAATCCAGCCAGTCAGAAAGAGACAGGTAGGTTGACACTCAAAGATCCTTACAGTGACAGAGCATTCAGTCTCTCTCCAAGATAGCCTCACAAAACACAGAAAGACTAAATAAGGTCAGGGCAGTAAATGTTTCGAGGTTTTTAATCTTTTAATGGCTGAATTTTAAAGTTGACTTTATCTGATTGTTAATGGACCTAGATTATGGACTGTGTGTTTGTTGTGCATTTTGCAACCAACACCACAAATGTCTCCTTCTTCACTGTCAGACAGCTTGAATGCAGTCTTGTTATAAACAAAGATTGTGAACTGTATAATCTTCTCATTACTACAAAATCTTTATTCAACCCAGTGGTTTGTTTATGTAAGGGGGTGGCAACCTGTGGCTCCGCACGTGACTCCTTAGATCCTGTCCAGTGGCTCCATAAGGCTTCAACTTAAAGTTATCTGGAAATGAATAATGGTTATTTTTTAACATTCAAATTTTCATTTCTCATTGTTGCAGGCCTAGATTAATTTTTGCATTCTACAATGCGTAGCCTATACATTGATTTAAAAATCAAAACAATGTCAGAAATCAGATTACTAGTTCTTTACCCACAATGGCTGCTGAACCCTCCACTAGACACCATCTCAATACGACCACTGCTACCTTCTCTCATTTTGACATGGTATCCCTGGACACCCTCTCTAGTCTGGTGCTATCTGCTAAGTCTACAACCTGCCTATCTTTTCCAGCTAAACTAAAAAAAACTGTTGCCTATGTGGCAAGGAGTGGAGTTTTATAAATGTAAATAAAGGGGAAAAATAGAAATAACTAAGGAGGGAAGGAAACTAACTTAGGGACTGACAACGCCACCTGGGGACTTGCACCCCAGGATATGAAAACCAAATTCTGTAAGGGCACAGGGTCGAGACTGATGAGGCAGAGACAGTAGATAAATAAAACACATATTTTTATTTATAATGCTGTAAAGGAAACCTAAAAAAGGGAAACTGGAACTGCTGAAAGAAAAGATTGCAAACCAGATAAGTACAAGAAAATATATTTTATTAACAGAAACAATCTAAAAGAAGCCAACTATAGCAATACTAAAACTCTAATGAAATAAGTATAATAAACTAAAATCAGTGAGCTGAGGCCTCAGTGGGGGCAGACTACTGGAAAAGTACCCCGTCTCACTAGTCTGGGGGGCAACACTACAAACACTACAACAAAACATGCACTAAAAGAGCCCCAGTGCCTACTTGCATGCAACAGGAGTGAGGTTCTCACCACGGTGCCTAGCCTCCCACCTGAGGACACCCAGTCCGCACTGAAAATCAACAAAAAGACACTTCCTGAAACAAAGAGAATCAAAAGTTAACAAAACCAACAACACCAACAACCCAATTGATAATTAAACAATATCTCAAAACATACACTCCAAGAAAGATGTCAAACACAAATGTATGTGAAGTAAGCAAACCTAATAAATCTGGACCAAAAGAACAAATCAAAACCATACAAAATGAGCAACATAAGTAAATAAGGCCAAAACAGATGAAGCTGGTCCAAAAAGAAAGGAAATAGGGAAAGAAAAGGCAAACTTAACAAAAACAAAACAGAACAGCAGCAGGTGAGCCTAAAACACAAAAAGGCACATGTTAGTGGGGGAACAACTTTAAATCAACCAGAAAACACAAAATGGGGGCCCTACTCACCACCTTCAGCAGGCAACCACCACCAGGGACCAGCAAAAGGCTGAACTGAGCCAGCTGAGGCCTTTTATACTGCACCTGGGCAGGGGGAGGAGCTAAGGGAGGAGTTTTGCTGGACTACCTGGGTTGTGTTCACAACACTTCCCTGTGCTTCACTACACCTATACTTGGCCCCTATCTTCTCAACATCATTAACACCTCTCTCTCTTCCGGGGTTGTGCCCTCCTCTTTCAGATCAGCTGTTATTAAACCTCTGCTCAAGAAACCTAATCTTGACAATTTTAGACACATCTCCAACCTTCCATTCTTCTCCAAGGTACTGGAAAAAGTAGTTTCAAACAACTTACTGTCTCAACTCCAATAATCTCTTTGAACCCCATCAGTCTGGCTGTAGGTCACTTCACAGCACTGAAACCACCCTCACCAAAGTGATAAATGATCTATTACTATCCTCTGACTCTGGTTCATCATCAATCCTCTTCCTGCTAGATCTCAGTGCAGCATTTGACACTGTTGACCACACCATCCTTTTAAACCATCTATCAACCCACCTCGGCATCTGTGACTCTGCACTTTCTTGGTTCACCTCTTACTTAGCTAACAGAACTCAATGTGTCTCATATAAAACCTCTCTGTCTGATTATTCTTCAGTCAACTTTGGTGTTCCACAGGGTTCTGTTCTTGGCCATCTGTTTTTTTCCCTATACATGCTCCCTCTCGGACCCATTCTTCGCCGCTATGGCATTCAGTTTCACTGTTACGCGGATGACACTCAAATTTACATACTGCTCACTCCCAATGATCATTCACAAATCACTTACCTTGAATCTAGTCTATTTGCTGTCACAAATTGGAATTCACATAACTTCTTAAAACTAAACCCCAATGAAACCGAATTGCTCATTGTTGGCCCCAAAAACAAATTCTCCCTTCATTCTGACCTCATCCTCAACTTTAATGGTTGTATAAGTCCCACTGTCAAAAACCTGGGCATCCTTTTCAATTCTAGTCTATCCTTCAATGCTGACATTCAGGAAATCTCCAAAACAGCCTTCTTTCACCTCTGTAACATTTCCAAGATCCATCCCATGCTCACCACAGCCGATGCTGAAGCCCTGATTCATGCTTTCGTTTCATCTGGACGTGATTACTGCAATGTCCTTTTCTCTGGCTTACACGCATGCACTCCTAAAAATCTCCAACTTGTTCAAAATGCTGCTGCCAGAATCCTCACCCGTACCAGAAAATTTGAGCATATCAGTTCTTAAATCCCTTCACTGATTACCTGCTCCAGCTCAGTCCGATTTCAAAGTCCTGCTGTTGGCCTATAAATCCTTACGTGGTCAGGCCCCACCCTATCTTTCTGACCTAATCATCCCTTACTCTCCTCGCCGTCCCCTCCGTTCACAAGATGCTGGTTACCTCACTGTTCCCAAAACTCACAAATCAGCTGGCAGCAGAGCCTTTTCCTACCATGCTCCCTACCCTCTGGAACCAGTTACCACTTGCTGTCAGAAATGCTACGTCCATTCAAAGGTTCAAGGCCCGACTGAAAACTCACCTCTTCACAAAATACTACCCCCACCCCCCACCCCCCCACCCCAATTGAGTTTAATAAGTTTTTGGCCGGGGAAGCTTCAACGATTGTTTATGCTGTTTATAGTGTTCTATATTTGCTGACTGTATATTGTCCAGTGTACACTGTCTGTTGTCCATTGTGTTCTCATAGTTGTTTGTTTGCCTGTATGTTCATGGTCATGTTCTTTATTTATGTTCTAATTTGTTGTAAAGTGTATTGAGACACCTCGGTGTAATTTTACACTCTAAAAATCAATCAACTTAAACTTCTACATCATGCTCCTTCAATATACCTGAGCCATATATAAACTATATATTTCTGGTTATTGAATTGTTGTTAATATGGACAGCCCTTTAGAGTTAGTCCAGCCACTGGATAGGAAAACTCATTCTTGGCAATTGCATCTGTGTTCTCATTCTTTCAGTTATTACCCAAAGCTTCTGACAGAAGGTGGATAGGACATACATAAACTAGTACAGTAAATAAATCCTCTTCACCGTTCATCCCCCTTCTCTTCCACTTTCACCTTCATTAAACAAGATCCTGACACGCTTGAAATCCTTCACTTGGAGTAGTGACTCACTTCCAACCTGAAGTAAAGAGTACCAAGGCATCAAATTTGGAGATGGATTTGATGACACCTGTACAGTGTTCCAGTAATACAGATCCATTTGAAATGACGCCCATGTGGCTCAGGGGTTGAAATAGCAGCCATGGATTGGCCATGGAGCTTTCTTGCATCTCTGTCTCCCAGTCTGTAACTTCAAAGCTTCATTTATGCACTAACGCTAATATAAGCATGCAACCCAATCACCAGACAAGAATTTAAGTATTGGAATCAGTACAGATATTTCCTATTTCATGCCATTTTTCATGCCCAGTGTCAGTGTTTAATGTTGCTGGTCTAAAGAGTCCGGGGTTCGAACCCACCAGTTGGCTGGGGCTCGTCTGTGTGGAATTTATATGTTCTCCCATGTCAGCTTGGATTTTTTTGGTTCTCCGGCTTCCTCCCACAATCCAAAGACATGCAGGTTAGATTAATTGGTGACTCTGAATTGCCCATAGGTCAGTGGTGTAGTCTAGTTTTTTGTAGTGGGTATACTGCCTATACTCATACTCACTCATCCCAGAGCAACGCGTCCCAGAACAACAACCATCTTGGAGCAACGCCTCATAAGCACCATCACCACCTTGTGTCTCTCAAGATGTATACTGTAGGATGTGCATTAGTGAATGTGATTGAGATTCAGATGTTTTTTTATTCATGTACTAAGAAAACATCTGAATTTGAATCTCATTCACTAATGAATGAATATCAGTTGTTTAGATCCTCTTTGCATGTGCTGACATAGAACTCTCATCTGTCTCATCATCTGAAACAAGGAGATATAAATATTGTGTTCTGTTTATGACCACACACACACACACACACACACACACACACACACCACACACACGCAGTATCTAAGTTATCACTCTATAGTTTTAGATATTGTACAACCGTACATAGTTCTGTGTTTTCCCTGATGTTCATGAACGTGACATACACTTAGGGGCTGAGAGGCCTGTCAGTCATTGGCGTTCCCATGAGAATGGGTTGTTTGAGTGGGTTGGTCAGCTACTGACTATGACAGAATTTTGTTTGCTTGTTTTGGTGTTGGCTACGGCCCAAAGTAGCCTGATTGTTCTCGGATAAAGCATCGAGAAACCAGCTGATGGTAGTGGTTTATGTACCGCGGGGCGCTAAAATATATTTAAATATACCAACAATCCCCTGCTATGCTAATTTCACTTACCGGGTGGCATTATGGTAGTGTCGGGCTCCTTCTCCGGGGTATTTAGAACAGCCTCAGCTTCATCCTCATCTGGCTGTTTTTGTGTTATGTTCCCCAGCCTCATCTGCTGCTGCTGCAGCTGCAGCGTCACCCGAAGCGGCCGTGGGTTCAGTGGCACGCTTCGGAAAACACTGAAGCATGCCACTGAACCCAGAGCCGCTTCGGGTGACGCTGCAGCTGTAGCGGGTTCAGTGGCGCGCTTCAGAAAACACTGAAAAAGTGTTGTCTGGCGTTGTCTTCGCTTCGTCTCTTGGTAATTCACTTGCTGATTTTCACCTTTGTGCCGAGAATGCCCGCAAAAGAAATTTGTTGCTGTTAGATTGTCACAGGCGACAGAAGCCTCGGAGGTCCAAAAGTCATGTGAACACACATTGAGTTAACTTAATGAATTAATCAACGTGTGAAAACTGTCACAACATGATGTTGTTATGTATCCTCACGCATCAAGTGGGTATATGCAAATCATTGACCTTTTCTAGTGGGTATACGGCGTATACCTGCGTATCACATAGACTACATCAATGCCATGTGTAAATGTAAGCGTAAATGGTTGCTTGTCTCTATAGTCTCTTTCCCACTGCACAAAAAACTCACTAACACTAAACACCTGCTAACATCTGGCTTTTGTATATAATGGGAAAGGTTACAATCAGCATTCACACCTGGGTCAAATGAATCTGCAGTAGTCATGGATATTTATTGGCTCCGGCTCTGATCTGCAGCTAATTTTAGCCCCTTTACCACTGAGATGCATTGACGTGCCACCACAAAATACCACCCATCTCTGCACCGGGTTTGAAAGAGAGACTGAATTAGTAACATGCATAAAAAAATAAGTAATATATTGCATTCATGAGAATGAGATGGATGCATTCATGAGAATGAGATGGATGCAAGCGACCTTGACTCTTGACACTTGACCACCAAACTCTAATAAGTTCATCCTTGAGTCCAAGTCAACCTTTGTGCCAAATTTGGAATCCCCTCAAGGCACTCTTGAGATATTGTGTTCACTAGGCAGGGGCATGTGTACATACAGATAGACAACCCGAAAACATAAATAAGTAAATATAATAAAAGAAAGAAGTGCTTGTCCCTGCACATGGTTCTCGTCTACTGGCAATGGAAATATTTTTAGCTGGGTTTCCCATGTTTAAAATTCTGTGTACACATGCTAATTTTGGTGGGAAAGGGTATATGTGTCAATGAATGATCTGTGACAGGACGCAAACTCTAGTCTCCTGCATAAATGTCAGATGCTCAAAACACATTCACCACCTCAAATGCCACTCCCATATTGCACAGACTTCTTTCTGCACTGGCACTGAATTTTGGAGTTTGACGTAAACTGTGAGGTGCACAGTCATCCAATACGTAATTCCTAGGGACAGTGGGCTACAGTACTTAAGTGTTTTAGTCAAACAGGTCTCTGTTTCTTTGTCACTGGGCATAGGTTCTGTTTAAAAGTCAAACTGACACAGAACTGAAATTAAGTACAAGCTGTTCTTATTAAACAAGTCTTCAACAAATAGCACACACCAACTCCTGGGTCCACACTGCTGGTCACAATTATCCAACTAGCTTTTTATTTTCACATCCACACAGTTAAGAGTTCTTAAATGACTGGAGTCATTTGCCTTGAAGGAGAGGCAGCTGTTATGTGACAGAGGATGTGAGAAAAGAGGTCCATCAGGCTTCACTTCACATGCTGAGTCTCCTTCTAACTCTCACAGGCCTCTGTATATCACCCTACACTTTACTGTTGGATGAAGTCCCTTTACTGTTTGTGCACCCTGCCTTTTATTGGTCCTCCTACTGGAAGTTTCTCAAAGAGGCCCAGGGGCATACTGGGTCAAGAAATTAAGTGGCTAAACTCCTCATAATTCTCAGGCTTTTCAGCTCTGCAAGAGGTCGACTTGTGCAACCCCAGCCTTTCCAAAAAGAAAAAAGAGTAGGGGGGAGAGGTTTCACAGAGTATATATGGGATTTGTCATACTCTGTTCATGTATTGTAATGTGTATGTTCATGTTTATGTTCATGTTAACATATACATAGTTGGTTGTATACAGCATATGTATGTGTGTATATGCATCCAACTGTTGTTGATGTAGCTTATCTAACACAATGCAGGCACATTTGCCCCTAGATCTCATTAGTTAATCTCCCAGCCTCCACAGTCTGCCAAGTCTAACATGCACACACACACACACACACACACACACACACACACACACACACACACACACACACACACAGTCACAATAACATCAAGGCTGTATGGATGTATGAAATGTAGTTGTGCACAGAGCTATACTGTCACAGCATGTACATATATGATGCAGCTCTGCTTGCCAAAGGTTTGTGTGAGCTTAGCATTATCTCTTTTCCTTCAGCATCCCTTCACTTATCTCCAAAGGACACATCACACTTTCAAACCGTCGCTCTGGCTTTACATGCTGGGAGTGTTTTTCTTTTTGCTTATACTGCTTCAGGGAGACATTTCCTTTCATACTGCATTCAAATGTCAGTACCATATACTTCCATATATTTATCATCTTAATTAAGCGTTACGGAAAGAAACAGCCTGGCTAGCTGTAGTTATTTGAATAATAAAGGGTTAGCTCATCTAAGAAAAAAAACAGATAATAAAATAAAATTGACAATGTGTGTTGATTTAAATGTAGTGCTCTAAAAGAAGTTTTTCAGATTTGTGAAATCTTTAGGCTACAAAATGAAGTGCATTGGATGTCAACTGGCATCAGGACCCCTTACATTTAAACCAACAGTAAATGTAATTTCTATAGACAATTTTTAACATACAACTGATAATCAATCAGTTTAGCCTCACTAGAATCAACCAGAAAAGAGACCAAACTCTGACAAAAATGACAGACAATAGATAAAATGTCCATGGACACCGGCGATGGGTGCCAAAATTAAATAAATTAAATAACCTGACACTTCTTATAGAATCAACAGCAAAATAAAATTATCAACAACATGGAGCTTTCCAAATATTGCAAAGAAGCTGAAGTCACAAACACATATTACTGCAAAGGAGACACTGCACAGTTTTTGTACACCACACACATGATGTTGCCTATCAACACAGGAATTGTTGACATTATTGTCTGCAGAGTGAGTTCAAAGAGTTCGTTTATGGCAGGCTGGGGGTGTGCTAGTGTGCAGCGCTGAGAAAAAGTTGTGCTTCAGAGAGCTCTTCTCTGTTTCGTCCTACCTTGTTTAGAAATGCCATCTTTCATTCAAAGTTTGCTCTCAAGAGTTTACTGTAACCTGATTATCCATCTCTTCATGCCCTAGACCTGTATTAAAATGCCAGAAATGCTGAAAACCAACTCATGTAAGGAAAAAGCCAAACCCCAGCAGCTAACAGGTGATATGGCAAGCGGAGATGAGGCTGACGATTCGGACTCTGATGGCGAACCTGCAGGTATAATGTGGAAAAATGTGTCAAACGCAATTCTGAAAACCATCAAGGACTTGGCAAATTTGAAATGAAGTTTCAATACTTTGAATCCTCACAAAACATGTTAGCTGCCCAAATGGACTCCATGGCTGAGGTAGCCTCAGACCACGAATCCCGTGTGACAGTGAAGGAGAAAACTTTAAATCACCTGAAAATGGAAAACACTTGCCTGCACACCAAAGTTAATGACCTAGAAGGAAGGTGTCACTGCAACAACATAAAAAATGTGGGCATCCCAGAGGGAAAGGAAAAATGTACACTGACAGAGTTTATAAGCCCTGTGATCCCAAAACTGCTGGGTAAGTTCCACCTCCTAAAACGTGTGATTATCAACCGTGTGTACTGCACTCCAGCAGTCAAAGCCAGCAGAAGGAGCCAGGCCCCACACATTTATTGCCAGGGTTCACTGGAATATTTTTTGAGAGCCTTAAGCAATATTTTCAAATATTCAAAGACAGTACTTTTCATATGACAGTGTATACTATCTGAAACGGTGGAGGGGGCAATTAGCTTGTTACAGTCTGTTGCATTTGTTTATGGGCTTGTTTGTTGGCGGGCCTTTAGAGAGGCACTTTTACGTGCCATACACCCGGCAGTCCTCATTTAATGAGACAGGCAGGTGACGCTTTGTTTGGGAAAGTGTCTGTGGGGAGCGGGTTGGAGTTCACTTAAGTTTATTGGTTATTGTACAGCTGCCAGACTGTTCTTATTCTTTTTTTTACCTTGCTGTAATTTTCAGGCTGTAGGTATTTCCCACCTGCAATATATGTCAGGAATTAATAAGGTAGATCTGGTGGATATGAGTAGCATTACATTAGTCTCCTGGAGTGTACGGGAGCTTGGGCATGCAGTTTAAAGGGGTAAGGTTTTTGCTCATTTGAAATCTTTAGGGGCTGACATGATGTTTTTACAAGAAACACGTATCAAAGCCACTGAGCAGAGGGGATTGAGAGCTAACTGGATCTCTGAAGTCTATCAGTCACCTTTCACATCTAAAGCTATTTATGTATATTTCGTGTATTCTTTTCTGCAAGAATATCCGATTCCAGCTCGTTTCGATGATTACGGATCCAGGAGGAAACATACAATCGCTCCCTGTCACTCTATTAAATATAGATGGGCCAGATATCGATGAGCCAAAATACACTGCTCAAAAAAATAAAGGGAACACTGAAATAACACATCCCAGATCTGAATGAATGAAAAATTCTTATTAAATACTTTGTTCTTTACATAGTTGAATGTGCTGACAACAAAATCACACAAAAATTATCAATGGAAATCAAATTTATTAACCCATGGAGGTCT
>NC_065511.1:3335234-3402544 GCF_006386435.1 Epinephelus moara
TTGCCTATAATTTCCACCTGTTGTCTATTCCATTTGCACAACAGCATGTGAAATTGATTGTCAATCAGTGTTGCTTCTTAAGTGGACAGTTTGATTTCACAGAAGTGTGATTGACTTGGAGTTACATTGTGTTGTTTAAGTGTTCCCTTTATTTTTTTGAGCAGTGTATTATTGTAGTGTTTGATTTAATCCCAGACCTCAGAACCACCAATATGATAATGGGCGGCGACTTTAACTGTTATCATGACCCATACCTTGATAGGCTTTCCTATCATACCCTGCTCACCATCACATCCCTCCAAACACTGAATAACCTGATGAGAACTAGAAACATGGTGGATATTTGGAGATTACAACATCTATCAGACAGAAACTATTTCATTTTTCTCCCACATCCATAAGTTGTATACAAGAATTGATTATTTTCTAGTGGACACAAAATTAATATCTAATATCAATCATAATAAATATCACAACATATTGATAACAGAGCATAGCCCAGTATCATTACACCTCAATCTTGCTCTCCCCAAGCAAAGCTATTGTTGGACCTGCAATGGGCTTGCATTTGTATAGCTCTTTTCTAGTCATCCGACCATTCAAAGTGCTTTTAACACTACACACACATTCATACACTGGTGGCCAAGACTATCATACAAGGTGCCACTGGTGGTGCTACTCATTTTTTTTAAGTCACTCACACACCGATGGAACAGCCAGCGGGAGCAATTTGGGGTTCAGTATCTTGGTCAAGGATACTTCGGCATGCAGACAGGAGGAGCCAGGGATTGAACCGCTGATCTTCTTTGGTGGATGACCCACTCTACCTCTGAGCCACACGCGTTGGTGTTTTGATCCATTATTGCTCACAGATAAAGTATTAATAAATTACATGACTGCATATTTTAAGGAATTCCTTGAGACTGCAGTGGTTAGAGGCCATATAATTTCATTTGATGCCTCAAAAAAAGAAAAAAAAAAGAAAAAACAGTAGAAATGTTAATAAACTCTTAGTCAAACATAAACAGAAACACTTTGAGCTCGGCAACAAACCAGAGAGGCT
Organism: Epinephelus moara; assembly: GCF_006386435.1. Classification (NCBI taxonomy): domain Eukaryota; kingdom Metazoa; phylum Chordata; class Actinopteri; order Perciformes; family Serranidae; genus Epinephelus; species Epinephelus moara. The sequence continues at coordinate 3,336,298 of NC_065511.1, forward strand.
GCTAGCCAGACAATTGAAGGGTGCCCAGGCAAGCTGTGCAATTCACAAAATTAAATCTAAAACAGGGGGTTGGCTAATTAAGCCAAGGAAAATAAATAACCACTTCATAGAATTTTATTCAGAATTATACACCACCAAGTGTAGGGCTACTAATGCTGATTTTTTTGACTCCCTTAATTTGCCAAAGCTGGATGAGATGTCGAGGTTATGCCTGGTTCACACTACATGGCATTTCCGTCCGTTCCGACAATCACTATGTCAAATTACGCGATTGTGAAGTCATAAAATTGTGCCGTGACTTGGCCGTCAGACATGACACACTACACGAAGGTCCACACCAATAATACCTGGTCGTCTTTCACAACCTGTGTGATGTCATCGGGTTATTCTTGTCCTATTCTTATTACTTTTACTATTATTTCAGTCAGTGTGTCTGTTCATGTACCAGCCAAAATGTTGTTGTAGTAACGTAAAAAGAGGCAGCAGATGGCAGGAGCTACACTTGTAGTACCGTACACAAGCATACAAATCACTGAATCAACAAGTTCCCACAAATGTTTCACAATAAAAGCCTGTTTAGAAAATGAAGGGATTCTCTCAACCACAGTTATAAGGGGTTTTTAATTTGAAGCAGCTGCCAGTATCTAGTTTAACAGAGGAATTTAAATGTACTAAGGTCAGGACAGAGCTGTCATTATCTGGGAGTAAGGACGTGGTAGTTAAGAGTGTGGTTCCAAATCCAACCAAGGAGAGGAAATGGAAGCCAAGAGAGGCAGCTCTTACCCCCAGATTCCACCAGATGCGTGTTGGTTGCGTCTGCGCCCCAGAACGGCCTCTGAGTTTCAATTCTCGTCAATGTGTGTGCTTCCACCAGCTGCGGCTGTGCTGCGTTCTGGCTCTGTCACTGCTGCGGCGCTCCGGAACCCTCTGCAACAGATATGCAGGACTTCTATTTTTGCCGGACGCCGGAGCACAATGCAGCAATTCAGCACAGAGCAGATGGTGCGGGGCAGGAAGTCGTGCACAGAAACAAAATAAAACATCCGGTTAATTTTCAAAATAAAATACACAGTGTTCACGGCGGATCATATTTCCCTGCACTACACCTTGAAAACGTCATAATGGGCAGAGGCAGGCCTGAAGTCAACAGGTCAGAGGTTTTCAGACGTCATTTCACCCCATTGACACCATGAACGAGGAGATGTTAATCATGGAGGTGCACCGAGATGTCTTCCTACTACTCCTCTGGTTTTGTGGTTCTGTTTATAGAAACTATATCTTATTATATTGCGCAATTATGTGTGAATTTGCGAGATCTCATGGGTCCTCGTGACTCCCGCTGTCCGGCGGAGCTACACCGCTCCTCACAGCAAATGCAGCCGGTGGGTGTTGACGGACAGCGGAGCACGCAGCGGATAACCAGCGCAGCCGTTCCGCAACGGACATGCATCCAGTGGAATTCCGGCATTAGGCATGCAGAGATCGTAGGTAATGTTCAGTTTGGCCGGGAGGCCTGGGGCTTGGCTCAGGCAAACCGGTATGGAATAAAGCAGGTCCCAAAGATAATAGAAAGCTGGTTAAGGGGTGCAAAGGTAGTGACCCAGGCTAAGCAGGGACAGTGGTTGAATTGGGAAAGTGTAGAGAAGAGGAAGCTTAGTTGGAGGGACGTGTGGAATGTGGAGGAGAATTGTATTAGATTCCTGGTAGGGGCTACATACGATGTGTTACCAACCCCCCAGGACCAAACTGTGGGTAAATGGGGACCCATCATGCCCATTGTGTTCAGGTACCGCAACCTTAAAGCATATTTACATGGCGACATAACCAGGTGTTGAAAAGTTTAGCTGCAGGCATCGAAGGGAAACGAAGACAGGCGAATTCAGAAGGTTTTAAGAATAGGAGTTTAGCAATTCAGTTTGTCCGTCAGGGGGAGAAATACAGAAGTGATAAGTTAGTAAGGAGGCAAGGGTGTGGCCGCCTAGAAGGTGCTTGTGATTGGGAAATGCAAGTAGATTTAGGGAGGAAGCTTGTTGTTCCCCAGGAAATAGTTTGTACCAATCAGAGGCCTGACATAGTGTTGTGGTCAGTGAGTCAACGGATAGTTTATTTCATTGAGCTGACAGTTCCCTGGGAAGACTCAGTGGAAGAAGCCTATGAAAGAAAAAAAGCTTAGGTATGCAGACTTAGGAGCAGAAGCTGAGCAGCGAGAGTGGAAAACTAGGAGTTGTCCAGTGGGAGTGGGGTGTAGGGGATTCATAGCAAGATCAGCTGTCTCGCTCCTGGGGGAACTGGGAGTGCAGGGACAGAGTTTGAGGAAGACAGTGAAGGAAATGTCAGATGAAGAAGCTAGATGTAGTCAGTGGATTTTGATGAAGAGGAATAATGTCAGTTGGGGGCCAGCAGGGGGAACTACTAGGCAGGGTACATAACTCCTTGAGATCAAGTGGAGAGATCCACCAATTAGTCCTCTCAGGAGAAAATCCAGGAAGGGAAAGGTTATTTAAGTGTGGGAGTGGCCTATTTGAATCCCTTTTGTCTGAGACCATGCTGTAAGGTGAGTGTGTATGCTGATTCTGTGAGTTAATCTTTTCTATCTCCTTTAACTTTAGCTTATACTGGAGTTATGATATGTAGCATGTGAAATAGGGCATTGTGAATGTGCTAGGAAAGGCAGTATCGGCACAGTCACTACCTGGAGCTCGCATCAACGCAGCCTGGGTTTGTTGAAGGTGGCAGTGCTGTTTGGGCTGAGAAAGCCTGTGGGTTTATCTTCTCTATTTCCCTTAACTTTAGCTCATATTGGAGTTATGATATGTAGCATGTGAAATAGTGTATGGTGAATGTGCTAGGAAAGGTAGTATCAGCACGGTCACTACCTGGAGCTCGCATCATCAAATCCAACTCCTAACTTATAAAGCTCTAAATGGTCAGGCTCCATCATATCTTATGCATCTTATGCCATATTATTCCACCAGAACACTGCGCTCTGAGAATGCAGGGTTACTCGTGATCCCTAAAGTCTCCAAAAGTAGATCAGGAGCCAGAGCCTTTAGCTATCAGGCTCCTCTCCTGTGGAATCATCTTCTTGTTGCGGTCCGGGAGACAGACACCATCTCCACATTTCAGACTCAGGACTTTCCTCTTTGATAAAGCTTATAGTTAGGGCTGGCTCAGGCTTGCCTTATACCTAGTTAGGCTGACTTAGGTCTAGTCTAGGGGACCTGCTATAATACACAGGGCACCTTATCTCCTTCTCTCTCTCTCCCTTTTGCTAACACCCATGTCCTGTTACTGCATCTTGCTAACTCAGCCGTACTGCATGTCCCTAACTTGGCTTCTTCTCCGGAGCCTTTGTGCTTCATTGTCTCGCACGTTAACTTATATCACAGCGGTGCCTGGAGAGTGTGACGTGTGTGGTTGTGCTGCTGCTGTGGTCCATATTGTACCACAATAGCCCTAATTATTATTATAAAATTATTACTTTCATTAATGTTGTTGTAAGCTACTGTCATTACCGTCTGTCCTGCATCTCCCTCTGTCTCTGTCTCTCTCTCTGTCTCTCTTTCTGTCTCATTGTGTCATTGATCTGTTCTGTACGTCTGTCCGTCCTGGAAGAGGGATCCCTCCTCAGTTGCTACATTTTTTTTTCCCCGTTAAAGGGTTTTTTGGGGGAGTTTTTCCTTATCCGCTGTGAGGGTCCAAAGGACAGAGGCATGTCATATGCTGTAAAGCTCTGTGAGGCAAATTGTGATTTGTGATACTGAGCTTTATAAATAAAATTGATTGATTGATTGATTGATTGAAGGTGGCAGTGCTGTTTGGGCTGAGAAAGCCATGTGTAATGTAAGGTAAAGGAGGTTATTGGGTTGGTGCGGGTAGCAGTGAGACCTGGCATTAGGGGAGTGTCTCTGAGATGCCAGAGATCACTGTCTAGCCTCCTGGAGGTGTCGTGGGACCAACTAGATGAAACACTAGTGAAAGGAGGTTCCCACCTGATGACCCCAAAGACGTGTTAGTTATTTAGTTAGTTATAGTTAAGCCTTGCCATAATAGCTTATCATAGGGCTTAGGAGGTTATTCACTGTGTGCTGATCCTTTATTTAGAGCACAAATTTCTTGTGTTTATTTGAACAGATACAGGAAGTGTTGAGTTTGAAATGACAGCGCGATGCATTAACTTTATCAAGGCAAATGGGAGTAGATAAAAAGTATGAGTACAGAGGGAATAGTAAATAACAGCCCGTTTATAATGTAGTCTGTTTGAAATTAAGCTGGTAGCCTACCCTCTACAGTTGTGGTGAGTAAAAGCCCCGCCACTATTTTTCAATTTTCTACTTTATGTATTATGAAGAAATAACATTCTTTGCTAGCTTGATGCTAATGGCAGTACTCAGCGGGTCGACAAAGTGCCTCTGCTGTCTCACCCCATCATTTTTCCCTTTTTACTCTGTGTGGTAACATCCCTGGAGGAAATGTCACAAAGCCTGGGGTGTTGTTGTCATACAGTTGTCTACGGCAGCAGATCGCTCTGTGTTTCTATTGGTCAAAGTGACGGCTGTGACGGGAGCTGTCGTGAACGACAAAAAGAAAATTGAACATGCTAGACTTTCTGTGGGAACGTCATTGTGGGAACGTCATGAGGCGTCCCAGACATGGTGTCAGTTGTCGTTAACTATGACACACTACACGAGATGAAACGATGGATTATTGTGTACGACACTCATTGCTGTTCACGATCCATGCCAACACCGTACATCGCTGCGTCGGGCTAGAATCGGGCTGATATCGTGTAGTGTGTAACAGGCATTAGACTCAAAGTTTTCAGAGAGAGAGCTAGTTGAGACAAACAAGGCATTTCCCTTTAGCAAAGCAGCAGGTCCAGATGGATTCGGTTGTGAGTTCTAAAAGGCATTTCATAAGACCCCACTTCTACTTAGAATGATTAATGACTCCATTGCCAACAACAGATTCCCGAAGTCAAAGAAGAAACAGAACCGGGCAGCTATAAGCCCCTCGCCCTGCTTAGTTTTGAGCTATTAGATTGGGCTGACATATCTCAACAATTATACACCCTGACTAAACAGGGTTTATCCCAGGCAGATTTTCTTTCTGTAATGTACATCAATTCCTGAACAATATATACGGACTCCAGAGCAGCAATCCTGTCTCTGGATGCGAAAAAAGGCGTTCGATCAGATAGAATGACCATACATGGTTGAAGCACTTAAAATATTTGGATTGATTGATAAATCCGAGACCCCTACTATTTGATGTCGCTCTGGAGTCCCTCGCAGTAGGAATCAGGGGTCACCCCAATATCAGAGGTATAAAGATAGGAAACCTGGAAAGTCTGTTCCTCCCTTGTTAAATTATGTTGAATCATAAGCAAACTCTCTGGCTACACCATCAGCTGGGGTAAAAGTAAGTTTATGCCTCTATCGGACAATATGGTCTCAGAGTGTCATGATGCTCTACCATTTAAAGTAGTAAAGAATCATTTTATGTACTTAGGACTCAAGACACCCCATGTCACAGTCCCTGTCTCTCATTCCCCTCCTGTCACTCTGCTGCAGTGATTTTCCACTCTCCCTCCCTCTGCTCCACTCTACCTGCCAGCCACGCCCACCTTATCAGCCCAACTCTGCTCACCTGCCTACACAGCTGCAGCTCATCATAATCAGCCCTGCATATAAGCCTCTCCAGCACTCTCACTCGTTGCCAGATTGTTCTTCAGCGTCATGCGAGACTTTCCAGCGTTCATCTCCTGTCTGATCTCCTGTTGCCGACTCTGCCTGTTCCCGACCTGCTCTCCTCGTCTGCCTCCCGGTAAACTCACCTGCCTTCTGTCCCTGACCTCGTGCTCTGCCTCAGTGTTTCTGGTGTCTGACTGCTCGGCTGGTAACGACTCCTCCGCCTGGCCCCGTTTATCCTCCTGCCTGCTCCCCATCGGTGCCTCTGCCTTCGCGGACTGCTCATCTGGCTACGACCCCCCCGCCTGCCTCCGATCGCTCCTCTGCTCTCTCCCCGTCGGCACCTCCACACGTGCAGCCGGCTCTTCGGGCCACGGAGCTTCCTCCTCGTCGTCATCGGCTGAAGTAAGCTACTTCTCTTCCCCTCACACCAAAAGAGAACTGAACTGTTTGGAGCCGGGGGCTAAGGAGCTTCCCCTCGGTTCCACGGCCGACTCCGGCCGCGTCTCTTCCCCTTGTCTGAGCCCCAGAGACTGTGTGAGGGCTTTCAGCCCGAAGAACGAACTTTATTCTGTGTTTATTCAGTCTGCTCCGTACCTTGTTTGCTGTGGTGAAAATAAAGGTCATTACCAACTGTTCCTGAGCACCTGTGTACTGCATTTGGGTCCATACCACACCCTTCTCACCCCAAAATCCCAAGCTTTTATTTAAACTCAATTATGATCACAAATTTGAAGCTAAACATAGAAAAGTGGGGGATCCTGCCACTTTCTATGATGGGGCGTGTCGATACTATCAAAATGGTGTCTCTTCCCAGGTTTTTTAACTTATTCAGAATCTGCCAATCTTCCTCTCTTCATCCTTCTTAAAAAAAAAACTGGATTCCCTTATTCTCCAATTTGTTTGGGGATATAAAACATATTGCATATCAAAAGCACAGCTGCAAAAGCCAACAATTGAATGAGGCTTACGCCTTCCTGCGTAATTGTGGATCCATTAGTTCCGGTGCCCTTCCTTCTGGACACATACTATATGCCAGGCAGAGGGAGGCTTGTGGCTGTGGATCCCCTGCCTGACACCCCCCTCACAAAAAATGTTCTCGTAGTTCTTTTGATTATGCCACTCTTGTCATCTGCTGGCCCTGCGGTGTCTGCCTGGCAGAGCAGGGCTGCTTTGGTGACTACTGACCTGTTGCACACTTTGGTATGTTTTTACTCGCTCTTTATTTGCGACAGTTTAATTTGCACTACTGTATTTTATTTGCACTATTTATACTACAGGTTTTATTGCACTTTTAATCATTATCTCCTGGGCTAGTGCAACCTTAAGGAGCTTTTATTCTTTATAAAAAGTGTTTGTAAATTGCCAGGTGTGTCTATATACACTCCTATATGTCATAACAATTCCTTTTTGCCATCTCAGACAGACGGGGTGTTTGCTGTCTAGTAGGACAGGGGGCTTATGATCCTTGGTGATCTATATGTAAACAAACAATTTGCAACTTTTAGTCAGATGAAGGCAAAACTCAGCATTCCTAACTCTCATTTCTTTCGTTATCTCAAAATTAGGCATTATGCCAAAGACAGAATTCCAAATTTTGAAACCATACCAAAGACACCCTTTCTTTGAGCTCCTGCAGCTTCCCCAGACTCCAGTCACCTGCTATCTCGCTTTGTATCCCTATTTACAATCTCTGTATCCACTACCCATCTGAAAGATGCTTGGTCCACTGAGCTGATTCTAGGGGTGTCTAACATTTGGAATGAAGGCTTAACTAGAATTTGGTCTTGCTCAATTAATGTCAGGTACAGACTGATTCAATACAAAGTCACTCACATCCTCCACTATTCAAAGGCCAAATTAAACAAAATGTGTCCGTCTGTTTCTCCACTGTGCAACAGATGTAAAGCAACTTTTTTGGCTCTGTTCTCATCTACACAATTATTGGTGCAAAACATTTCAGTGGTTCTCTGAGACATTCCCCCTGATCCAGAACTGGCACTCTTTTCATGCTCAGGGACAGTGACTTTGGACTAAACATCTGAGGAACAATAAAAATTATAATAAGGGTATGTGTGTCTGACAGCTCTTTTCTTTTCCTTATTTTATTCATTTTAACTTTTTCCTTCCTGTGTTTTCTAGTCTGTTGTAGTTTTTTTTGTTTTGCTATGTTGTTAAAATGTTACTTGAATATAGAATTGAAACATTTGAAAATTAAATATCCAAGACTTTGTTGCTGTACTCACCTGCCTGAGTGTTTTTACCCTGGTGTCCAGGGGTTTCTCCCCCGGAAATATTTGGAATAATTCACTGTTAAACACGTCATTTTAATGTATTTTGACAAAGAATTTTGACAAAGAATGAGCACTCGTCTTTTATTATTGGATTGCCCAACCTGTTAAACCCAAAAGTCGCCCAACTGGGGGACTTAGAGAACGACTTTGCAAACACAGTGTGAAACAATGCACTAATAAAGAAGAATATAGTGATGTTGCACATCAAATTTAACAGCAGAACCTGGGCTACAAGGCTGTATAAACCCTTTTTACATGCCCCAAACACAGCTCAAACAACAACTAAATGAATAACAACAAATCAAACTCCATGCAGCACCGATGTGCCGACGAGCTCCAGATATTTCAGGTTCTAACTCAACCACACATTATGCAAAGCACACGCCGTTCATCTCAAATGAAAGCACAGACTCCGCTGTTTCCACACATATACGCCAAAGCACTCTACACTAAAGCATCAGAGAGATAGAGGCCAAAGAACAACAACAACAGAAATCGTTTCGCCGAGCTATAGTTGTAAAATTTCTCTTACCTTGTTGTTTTGCTGTGAAAAGTTTATTCTGCCAGTAAAACACGACACATCCTGTTAGACCGACATGTTGTGCTGCATTCAAATGAATCCGGGTGTACATGACGGGCTTTAGGTTCTGGTGGTAAGCATAACAATGACTGCATATGGCAGCTGGTACCTCCCCCATAATGGTGTTCTGCTGACTCTGATTGGCTTACGGTGCTGTCAATCTCATGTTGGTGTGTATAGCGTCATTCTATTGGCTCTAACGAATCGAACAAGGTGTCAGTTACTCAAATCGACCAATCCGTTGCGGATATAGAGCCTCCAAAGCACAGAAGAGAAAATCTGTTTTACATTTAGATGGTGTGTGTGGTCAGTTTGGAGTGGGAAATACATGAAAAAAACCCGAAATGGACAGTTGTATGTGTACAAGAAAAAGTAAATGGCGGCAACTCAGTAAGCCCAGCCCAGCATTGATTTAAGCTAGCTTGCACTTTACTTTGTTTTCATGAACCTGAGCTGGTGGAAACGTTGTCAGGGGTTGAGGGGGGGACTCTGTGCTGGCCACCAGCACAGTAAATGCAATGGTAATACAGAGTAGCCTGCTGAGGTTGCACTTGAAAATTGTAACAAGTTATCATTCTGACTGCCCATATGAGCATATGCCATGTAAACTGGTGTGAAAGTGAGTGTGTTGTGTGATGCTGTGCTGCGTGCGCTGCTGTTTGTTGTGCCACCCCCATTTTGTAGCAAAAACGCCTAAAATGACATACCCAAATTGAAATGACTGTAGCCTCTGAACCGCTCTGACTACATGCATGCGTGAGGTCTTGCCAGAAAGAAAACTCCCTGATCTTTCTTGTGAAAGTGTTAGAAACACTCTAGGCGATACAGAGACAGAGTAATGGGCCTCTGAAGTCAGTAAAAAGTTTAAGAATTTGCCTAAAATAAAATAAAAAATGTTTTCAGGATGAATAACTGTCTGTGGCTTCATCTGAGCAGGTAAATGACACTATGGGGCTGTAGGCACACTATCAATGAACATTTGTTTCAAATTTGAAGATGATTGCTCAAAGTATGACCATTCTACTGTGTTTTTTTCCATGAAAAGATCCAGGCGGAGCTCCAAATGACAAGAGCAGTCACTCCGCTTCAACACAGTACTATTAGTGATCAAACAACACTCAGCCAGCTTCAAACATTGTACCTTATTGAAATCAGGCGTGATTATGATAGCTGATGTTGTTTATGACACAGAAACACCATAAAATATCACCAAATAAAGCCATATGAAACGTGAAAGTTATGATCCCACTTTCTAGACGGTATATCTCAGCCAAAAATAGTGGTAGGAGTGAGACTCTTACCTTTAATAAAAGATCTAAGTCCCCACTAGCGGCTCACGAGTAATCCTTTAACTTTTCTCGTCAAAAAACAGCATGACATGGCTTGTCATCACTCATCGCGATTTTGGACTTCATGTGTTTAGGCTGCTCTGGTGCGAAATCCATAAGATATAAAAGAAAAACGATGTTATTTTTGAAAAGTTGAGAGCTTCCTGAATCCGGCAATACCAAACATCACATGGTTTGATGACGTAGTGCGTCTGTGAGATACCATTTAACAGAGGGGGGGGGGGCGAGGGGGCGAGGAGGTGCTTTATGAGTAAAAAAGAAAAAAAAAAAAAAAACGGAGGTCGGGAATGCCCAGGTCTAACGACGTCCATGGTCTGAATGTCACTCTGTGAGCCTTGTGCGCCACAAAGTCCTCCTCAATCTGCTCTGTGTCAACTTCTCTGCTTGTTCATTCTTAAAGCAAAACAAACATCTTAAAGCAAACATGTTGAACTGAATGCAGTCACATCAGGGATTATTGTCAAAACAGAAAAGAAACAGTCCTCACAAACCTCACTGATGATAACAGCTGCAGAAGTCGCAGCTGGCAGATCCACCATGAACATTTAGCATGTTAGCCTGTCCCAGCATGCACAGTATGCACACACACAGTAGGTATGTTTGATTTGGGTCACTTAGTGTGCTAGCCAGATGGAGCATTAAATGAGTCATTAATTAGGGTAGATGCAACCTATTTTAAACAAAGCTGAAGGACATTAATGCTAACCATAATGCATAAGGATGTGATCCTTAATTTGATTGCATTGCTGACCATTTGTACTCTTCACTAAACACTAGACCCAGCCCAGATGTGACCGCCATTCCCCACCCATCATACCCCTGCCCATCGCAGATGTTTGCCTAGAGGCCAAGTTGTAAATTACATTGAGACAAAGTAAACTCTGACAATTCAGAGAGGTGAGACAAAATCAAAACAGACTGGTAGAATATACCAAATTAAGACTTACCGAAATTGTTGTGTTGTGAAATGATAGACAAAGCTCAAATGTACATAATTTTCCTGCTGATATTACAAGATAAAAAAAGAGTTTTGTTTACAAATGTAAGGGAAGGCTTACAGAGGAGTGACTGCACATTAACTTGTCTCTGTATGTGTATAAATACTTCCAGGCAGATGGTTTAATTAGTTGTTACTGTGATGAACACAACAGTTTAAACAGGTATAATTTGTGGACTTGTAAAAGTTTGTGTGTACAGTCAGTTGCAACTCAGACTGTGTTTCAGTAGTTATGTCCATGTGAAAACATGATGGCAGATGCTAAATGTGTTTGCCCCTTAGGGTCCAGTAACTGTGGTGACTTCAGTGCACAGTGATGTCATGCTCATACTCTCTGTTGGGATATGCCATTGTGCCTTGCTTCCCTCATGGGACCCATACTTTTCCTTCATCACTAATCCCAACCCAGTGACCCTTCATATTCTGACTGGCCAAGGACCAGAGCAGTTTTTGGACGGTTCAGAATTAAATACAAAACCAAACAAAACAAAACATAGTTTGGTTTTAGTTGTCTAGCCTGTGAAATAGATTTTAGATTTATTTCTCCAACCTACAACAATCAAGGTCAATAGAGTTTAGCTTGTGGTTTCCAAGTTTACCATCAGACAGTTGCAATGGAAAAACTGACAAAGTGATAAGAAGTTCCATGACACTCAACTTGTGACTTTTTATCTTTGACATATGATGGATTTTCCCCTTTGCTCTCACATGACAGACTGTAACAGACTACCTGTAGCAATGAACCATCACCACGAAAAAGTTCAAAAGACTGGAGCAGGAAGAAAGAGCTGAAAATCACCAATGCAGGAAAGAAGGCAGAGTAGTAGCCAAAAGATATCCCTTACTGAACTTTCAGCCATGCTTCACAAGCCAAATGTTGACTGTATTTATCATCCAGAAAATGAAACTTCAAGACTGACAGGAAAGGTTCAAGATGCTAGTTAGCCAGTTAGCACATTAACAACACAAACTGATGCTGAAAGAACAAAGGATATTTACCAAATGCTAGCGAACAAGGACAAACAATTATGAATTGTTTCTGCTGAAGAGCTCAATGGCTAAAAAAAAAAACAATATTAGCTAAGTTAACACATTTGTCTCATCTCATGCCCTCTCGATTTTAGCCATTTGTTTGCTTTCCTCACCTCTATTTCTTTTTTCGTCCACTGAGCTGAACTTCTAATCAGAGAGGAGCCATTGATGATTGAAATTACTATCTCCAACACCAATTCAACATGCTGACTTGGCTTAAAATGGTCGGCAAGGGTGACATAGGCTGACAAGGACCTATAATGTAAGACACATCAGAAAAACTAGGGCGAAAAATGCCCACCTATGGTCCGACACTGACCAATGGCCGACAGTAGCCTTGACTCAGACTTATCCTGGGTATGGGCATGGATGTATAAAGAGAACTGGATACAGCATCAGAAGCAAGGTTCAGTGGTGCATAAAGCCAATAAAGTTCAGCTTCTTTGTGTAAGATTACCGAAAAACTAGATTCTGCCTTCACATCACTGGGCCCATAGAGCAAGCACATTAGAGACTTTCACTGGCTGCGATGCTAACTTCCGGTTTTGCCCTCTGCTAACTAGAATGGGGATACATTAATTAAATAAATATTATTGAATCAAATCTTGAAAGTGAAATGAATACTGCTTATGGAGGTTGTGACACATCAAAAAAAATGTCCACTGATTTACAGATGTCTCATTATAATGATAGTCTATGGTGGAAAAGTCTTTTGTGGACCAATGGCATCATGTGACGCCCCAGATGTTATTTCACGGTTTGGCCACAATGTCAAATTGGATTGGCCATTACATTCTCACTCTGACCTTGTCACAAATCGACATTTGGTCATGGACTTTGCATGTCGACATATGATGTACAAGGTACCCTGGGTGCGGGCTGCGTTGGTTGTTGTCGTTCTAGGACTCTGTGTCAACTTCAGGCTGTTACATGCATTGTCTGTTCTAAAAATACAATTCTGTTTTCACAGGAAATGTACAGTTTGCATACAGTCTCTTTCAAAATAAATGTACTATGTTGGTACAACACTGCGAATTGACGTTTTTTTCCTTCAAAAACAAAAGCATGTGGTTACGTTTTGCTGACACACACACACATGTTTGGGTTTAGGAAAAAAGAACAGGGTTTGGCTTTACAGTTACATAGGAAGTAGCCCCAGCCTCCCGAGTGAAAGTCGGTGGTTGTTGGACCCATACACCAATCGCCCTTCTTGGACATCTGCTGCTGGGCACTGTTAAACTGTAAAATATCAGCGACCGGCTACATATCATGCCGATGTGAAAGAACAGCTTTTTTTTTTTTTGTCTGTGTCTAACGCTGTAAGTCACTAACCAAGTGCCAGTTTTCAACAACTTTGGAGTGAGACCAGGTTGAATTGGCACTATTCCTGGGGCTTGGGTCATGGTCCACAGCTGCCTGTGAGAGCTTTGTAAAAGCAGGACTGGAACATGCCCAGGAGTACACAGCACACTTACCGCCCAAAAAACCGACCAAACAAACAAAACAAAGACACAAAAATAACTTCCTCGACTTGAAGAATCTCAATTGACTGAGGGGTTTCTGAGTGATGATCTGAATCTTCGACTTTCAGGGGGCAGCCCTACTTTAAAAAAGTATTTCACTGCAGGAAAGATGGGTTTTTTTTCATAATAATAGGCTGTTTATGCAGTAGAAGGACACAAATACTTTTAAAATTGGTGCTACATGATCAAGGAAAGCAGTAGAAAAGGACTTTGGCATTCACTGTTTCTCAAGAGGTAGAAAAAAAACCTATAACTACCAGAATGCACTGCACTGCACCAGAAAAATAAACACTCCTGCTGGAAGGTGACGTAATATGAACTCCTCCGTTTGACACAATGGCAACCAGCTGGTAACAGACAATCTCATATTACAGTTAAATAGTTGGCTAAAATATGTTTCTGAAAACATCTGAGATGAGAAAATTCAGTAACAGAATCTTGGTTTGTATTTGATCAGAGCTGCTTAGCTTTATTGTTTAATCTCAGGTTTTTTTCAGCTTCCGTTTTCACTGTGCAGGAAACAGTATGGTGCCCACTTCCTGTTTACAAACTCTCGTTGTTAAAGCTAAACACGGCACTAAGATATGTTTCTGAAACATCTGAGGTGAGAAATTGGCTGTGCAGTAACATAATCTTGGTTTGTGTTTCATCAGCACTGCCTCGTGTTTGATTGGATTTCAGTCCGAGTTTGTATGAGAGAGAGAGAGAGAGAGAGAGAGAGAGGTTGGTCCATCTATTGATGTGCTTCTTTACCCTTTGTGTCGGCGGTGGCGGCATGGGGGGTGGGCAGTACGAAAATACGGAAAAAGAACCTGTAGTTTGCACAGCAGCCGAGGAGAGTATCCAACCACTGTCACTTTACTTGCAATTTTTGTCTCTATATGCTTTGTAAAGGTTCTTATTTTAGTTTTTTTTTTTTTTTAAATACCACTGATTATTTATTTCTATTACTTTCTCTTTATAGCTGTACTATTTCTGTCTTTGTGCAGCTGCAACAACTGATTGTTAAGGTTTATCTTATCTCATCTTATCCCAACCTGTATGAAAAAAACAAGACAACTGTACAGATGCTCCGACAGTTTTATTATCAAATACGCATACGGCCATACTGTGTTATACTGTAGACTGCTTTTGATGGGGAGGGGCTCCACTGCAGAACTGCAGAACTGCAGTAACCAGCAGGCAAACAAGCAGCACACACTGGGATCAGCTGTACCCATGTGTTGCTAAAGCCCCGTTTCCACCAAACATTTTCAGTATGGTACCTTTGGAACCGTAAGTACCCTTCAGACATGGTGCCTAGACCCTAGTGTTTCCTCTGCAAAACATACCCTTAAATGTGGTCGGGGTTGTTGTCACTTACTGCTCCGTCCAGCACTCACTGTATTTCGTCATTATCTGTGACACAGATGGAAGTTTGCACCTTGTTTATCATCTACACAACGAGGCTGCACATCGACATTTTCAGAACAAAATAAAACAGGCTTCAGTGAGAGTCTCTCTCCATGGGTTATTTAAAAATAGCAGGTTTGTGCATTTAGTCCTTCTCAGGCAAGCTCAGGAGTTTAGTGTTGCCCTAGCCCGACGCTATGCAACGCTTTTCTTTTCTCTGAGTAAGGATTAGAATATATGCAGTTCACATAATCCGGCCGAAATTAATACATATAAATCCTTGAAGATCCACTCGTTAGTAAACGTGTCTGTCATATAAAAACTAAAGTAATGGTCAAAGTTGTAATATGGAATATTTAAGGTGTGTTGATTAAGTCACTTCGTCAGCTTGTGCATTGAGTAACATTACTAGTTAATGTTCCACCTTAAAAATCCTGGCAGCCGGCCCAGTGAATGAAGTTATTTTTTTCTCCAACTCTGGCTGCTGCAAGAGGCAGCAAAACATCCTTATATTTTGTAGTTACAGTCTACTAATTAAACTCTCCACGATATGAACAGTGTCTTTTGCCTCGAAACCAGCCACAACTCAGCCCTGAGCAGAGTGACGGTCCGCTATTGACCAGTCATCAGACTGTAGTGTTCACAGCTCCACCTTTTAGTACCAGATCTGTGTGCTAGGTACCCAAACAGAGGGGTGACCAAAAATGGTAACAGTACGGAACTGTTCCATTGGTACTATCCACAACTTTGGCATGTCAATGTCAAGGATCCTTGGAGAAATTTTTGTATATATTTGATTTAAAGGCATCAATCTGGTGAATTCTGAGAGCCAAGTTATGATGGCAGAATATGCCTAGATTTCACCATCTTTGTGGTTTTTATGTGTGAAAAATGTTCTATTTTCACTGATAGAAACAGTAGTGGTATGTTATGGTGAAGGGTTACACTTAAAATACGGCTAAGGATTAGTGGTTTAACATTTCAATAATCAAAAGAAAAATGACTCACGTACTGATCTGCCTCTGGAGGGCTATTTTATTATTTA
Organism: Epinephelus moara; assembly: GCF_006386435.1. Classification (NCBI taxonomy): domain Eukaryota; kingdom Metazoa; phylum Chordata; class Actinopteri; order Perciformes; family Serranidae; genus Epinephelus; species Epinephelus moara. The sequence continues at coordinate 3,352,200 of NC_065511.1, forward strand.
AAATCATGTGCAATCAAAATATTCTTTTAAAATTCTCACACTCACAAACACAGTTACAGATATGCAACCCCCCCCCCCCCCCCCCCCACCTCCTCACGATTTGCAAGTACGGCACCCTGAATCAGAGCATTTAATTTTACGCGGACCCACTGGATCCGACTGAGCGGCCATTCAAGTCAATGTAAGCTGCTCCACCAGCCGCGGCCTAGAAGCGACTCGGCGCTCCGCTCTGCTAAAAATTTTTAAGGACACCGCACAACGGCACATCAATTTGCACAGACCAAATGAGTCAAACAGGAAGTCAGGCGCGGAAAAGACGAGAGTATCCGGTCAATTTTCACAATAAAACACCCACTCCGGATCGTATTTCACATTGCTTCATCAACATGATGTGACATGTAACTACCATGAGTCAAATGAGACAGAAAAAGTTTTCGGAGTTTACTTCAATGGTGCTGTGTGTTGCCGTGCAGGCTCAGGGTTGTCTTAAATACAGCCACACAATTCTCTACTGATGTTTTCCGGGTTTCAAGAATGCTTCACGAAGTGGATGTCAGTATTCCTCAGTATTCCGCTTAGAAATGCGTTCTGCTCTATCAACTCAAGCTCACGCTAGTGCTAGCAGAGCGACGTCTGTGGTGAGGCTGGGGAGGGTGAATGGGAGGGAGGGGGGAGTCAATGAATTCTCAGTAGGCGCTCCAGGCGGTGCACTACAGAGTGACGTTCATTTACCAGAGGCATTTTATATCTGGCCGATTTTTGGATACTATGGCGGGGCAAATTAGTCAATGTATGGGAAACACTGTATATATACACTAGAAAACTCGTGCCCTTTTCCTTCTTGTGTGGTGTATTCCGCATGATCTGGTGGGTGCACCGTTTTAAGTGGTCCAACCGGCAACCTGTCCACGTTGCACCTCTGACTCTTCGGCGGGGGGGCAGCGGGGGGGGCAGACTCAGAGTTACGGGGGCACTGGCCCCTGCTGCCCCCCCCCCCCTAAAACCACCATTGGGCCTATGATGTAGCATCCTTCAAAATCAGCCATTTGAGGATCCTTCCTTGATTTTGAGAAACACCCACAGACATCCATCTGTGTCACCGGTAATGAGGAAATACAGTGAGTGCTGGACGGAGCAGTGAGTGACAATAACCTTGCCCACATTTAAAGGCATGGTTTGCAGTGGAAATGCTAGGGTCTAGGTACCATGCCTGAAGGGTACTTTTGGTTACAAAGGTACCATACTGAAAATGTTTGGTGGAAACGGGGCTAAAGCGACCCGAACTGAACCGTACCGTAGTGCTTGGTGGAAACGGGGCTTATAGGACCTGACAGTCAGCACAACATTGTTAGTCTGAAAATAGTTGCTGAGTTTGTCCCTTGTTCTCAGGGTGTAAGAACAGTTGCTAAATCTAGTGTCAAAGTCAGCAGCCTGGCAAAAGTGATGAACTGAAGTGATGAAAAAAGAAAACTCTGCTGTCTCAAGCAGCAGTAGGACAGTTTCCCAACCGTTGACTTTCCACTTAAATAATTACTCAGGAAAATCACAGGCAGGTTACACCACACAGGCAGGAGGGAGTGGAAAATGCTGTCTGTAATCTCTCTTTCCCTCCTCCTCTCTGTAACAGTGCAAACACTAATGCATTAACACACACACACACACACACACACACACACACACACACTTAACACCTCTGTTGCAAGATTGTTCACCCAGGCTGGTAGACATTAACTCCCAGTGAGACACAGTCAGACTGATAAGAAGAGTCAGAGACGGGCATTAATACCTTCATTTAATGGCTCTGTCATTTAATTTATTTTTTCACCTCAGTATACTTCAGTTTCAGTTACAAGCTTTCTGTACAAAAAAATTATGTATCTATATATCTATATATATTACCTATAACCATGCTCTGTAAATACTATTATTATTAAGCATTTATTAAGGATTTGTGGCACTTTTCAATCTGTATTGCATTTTACTACTATATATATATACGTATATATATATATATACATATATAAACATAATAAGTAAAAAAAAAAAACTAACAAGATTTGAGTTGTCATGATTCTATTTTTTTGGATAGACTATATGTCACTCTCATTATGGTAAAGATACACATTCCTTCATCGTGACTGTGTGAACCAAATCCAGCAGTGCAACTCCTAAAGCCACAGCCAGAACAGTTTCCATTCATACCTCCTTCCCCATTCAGTGTTCCTCATTCCATCATTCAGTCCATTCATGAACTCTGATTCATCCGTCAGCTTTGGCGTAAAGGAAATTTGTTGTTCCTGTTAAGTCACTGTGTAGACAGTGATGGGGCTGAATATTTTAAGCTGCCTTTCCGCCTGTCAGCGGTGGAATGGGTGAACTGGAAACCTAAAATATCCAGCCTAGGTGGAAGCATCATGACTGAGCTCACCACAAGGTTTACTAAGGACAGGTGTAACCAGGTAAAACAATACCATACAGTGTTAAAAAATAATGTTAAAATTAAGGTGAATAAATATGTGCGACTTGATTAACAAACAAACACTTTATATTTACATTTACATTTGATGCAAAGGCAACGCTATCGACTTCTAATGCAGTTTAAAGGCTCAGTTCACCTATATCCCAATTCAACAAGAAATTGGGGCACTATGTAAAATGTAATTAAAAACAGAATGCAATGATTTCCAAATGCCTTTTGACCTATATTCAATTGCATACAAGTTGGAAGACAAGTTATTTAATATTTAACTTAGTAAATATACACTCAATTTTGATGTCTGCAACACATTCGAAAAAAGTTGCAACAGGAACTACCACTGTGTTCCATCACCTTTTTTTAACACTTAGTAAGTGTTTGGGAACTGAGAACACTATTGTTGAAGTTTGAAAGTGAAATTCTTTCCCATTCTTTCTTGATGCACAACCTCAGGTGCTCAACAGCCCAGGGTCTCTTCATAATGTGCCACACATGTTCAGTGGGAGACAGGTCTGGACTGCAGGCAGATCAGTCTAGTATCTACACTTTTTCACTACGGAGCCATGCTGTTGGAACAAGTGCAGAATGTGTCTCATTGTCTTGCTGGAATAAGCATGGATGTCCCTGAAAAAGGCAGCATATGTTGCCCAAAACCTGTATGTACCTTTCAGCATTCATGGTGCCTTCACAGATGTGTGAGGTACCCATGATGTCATGGGCACTAACACACTTCCATACTATCCCAGATGCTGACTTTGACCTTTGAGCTGGTAACAATCTCAACAGTCCTTTTCCTAACGTCCATGATTTCCAAAAACAATTTGAAATGTGGACTCACATGCACACTTTTCTACTTTGTGTCAGTCCATCTCAGATGAGCTTGGGCCCAGAGAAGTTGGCAGTGTTCCTGGATGTTGTTTATATATGGCTCTCACTTTGCATGGTAGAGTCTGAACTTGCATTTGTAGATGCAGCAATGAGATGTGTTTATAGACAATGGTTTTCCAAAGTGAGCCCATGTAGTAATATCCTTTTTACAATCATGTCTGCTTTTGATGCAGTATTGTCTGAGGGGTCAGAAGTCACATGATGTTGACTGATTGATTTGAAAGGCGTTTTTGACTCTGTCTCAGCCATCACAAATGCCACCATCGACCCTTCACCTGTAGTTGCCCTGTTTGGTGTTCTACTGGCTGGCCACTCCCTACCAGCTTATTTTGTTGATCTTGTGGCCTTTTTTACACTGTTGGTAAGACGTGTTATATTGTTACACTGGAAAACGTCCAACGCCCCATCTCACTCAGAGTGAATAAGAAGTGTTTTTTATTTTATAAAACTGGAAAAAATCAAATACTCTCTTCGTGGGTCTGCCACAAAATTCTCTGAAATCTGGGAGCCCTTCTTAGACCATGTCAGGTCCCTCCAGCTTGATCCTGCACCAAACGACTAAGCACCCCCCTGTACCGCACCTAAGCCCTGTACCATCTAGACATATTCCATTCTATTCATATCAGCACAACAGTCTTGTTTAATCATCTTACTTATATTCAATTTCATTTCATTTTTTGTTGTTTTTTTATTTTTTATTTATTTATTATTATTTTTTCGTTAATTAATTAATTAATTTTTTGTATATGTACTAGCGTAGGTGGACGCATATACATTGACTATCTCTGTCCTTTTTCCTTTCTTTTTTTTTGTGAAAGGGTGGGAAGGGTGAGTCTTGTATTTTCACCTTTACTGTGGCCTCACTCTATGTAATGAATACCTGTCATGTTGTTATATGAGGCCTTTTGTATATGTTTGTCTTATGCTGAAAAACCATAAATAAATCATACATACAAAAAAAAAGAAGTCACATGATGTCAGTGTTAGTTTTTAGTCTTTTCCTTTATGCAGAGAATTTGCAAATTCTCTGGAACTTTTGATGATATTATGGATTGTAGATGTATGGGGTCAGATCAGTCTCATAATGACTGAACTCACACAGGGTTTTTCACGAATGCACATGCTCTGGTTCACAGTTGTATTTCGGACTCACTAATGCACACGATCTGTTTCGCAAATGCACACACTCTGGTTCACAAATATAATGTTTATGCAAACTTGTAATATAAATTCGGAAATGCACATGATCTGTTTCGCGAATGCACATGCTCTGCTTCACAAATATTATTTTAAGGCACACTTGTAATATAAATTCACAGATCATGCAAATCGTTGAATGTGCATTTACAAACTGCTTCTCATTTGTGAACCTCTCTACATTTGTGAGAGAAATCTGTTTGGTGAATTTTGAGACTCCCCTGACGTTGCAGGTCAACGAACGTCACCATTGGCTGATTAATCTGTCAGTCAAATTTATGATTCTGATTGACAGATTCATCAGTTAATCAGGTGTGTTCGCTTTCAGCCAATCGTATGGCTCCTTACATTTTCTCCACACTTTTAAACCAGTTGTAGAGCTACTGAGCTACTGTTTGCAGTGTTCAAATGGTGGAAGAGACATGGATCAATCTCAACCTGTAAGTAACACATTTATCTTATTATCCCCTTGTTGTAAATCATGCAATGTTATTGAATTATAATGAGCTGAAGCGTTCTGCTCAGCCAAGTAACATGTTTGAATGAACATAAACTATGAATACACCCTATGTAAGGAGCCATACGATTGGCTGAAAGCGAACACACCTGATTAACTGATGAATCTGTCAATCAGAATCATAAATTTGATTGACAGATTTATCAGCTAATGGTGACGTTCGTTGACCTGCAACGTCAGGGGAGTCTCAAAATTCACCAAACAGATTTCTCTCACAAATGTAGAGAGGTTCACAAATGAGAAGCAGTTTGTAAATGCACATTCAGCGATTCGCATGATCTATGAATTTATATTACAAGTGTGCCTCAAAATAATATTTGTGAAGCAGAGCGTGTGCATTTCCGAATTTATATTACAAGTTTGCATAAACATTATATTTGTGAAGCAGAGCGTGTGCATTTGCGAAACAGATCGTGTGCATTAGTGAGTCCGAAATACAACTGCGAACCAGAGCATGTGTATTCGTGAGAAACCCTGCGTGAGTTCATTCATTATGAAACTGATCTGACCCCATATAGATGGTGCAATCCCTGAATTTCTTGCAATTGTGAGTTGAGAAACATTGTTTTAAAACTGTTGGGCTATTTGTCCACACAGTTTTTCACAAAGTGACCATCCTTTCTTGAGTACAGCTAAGCCTTTTGAGGATGTGGCTTACATACCTATTAATGGTATCATTTGTTACCAATTAACCTGTTTATCTGTGGAATGTTCCAAGCATTTTTTTTTTGTTGTTGTTTTTTGTTTTTTAACATTCAACAACCTCCCCAGTTTTTTGTTCTCCTGTACCAACTATTTTGAAACAAAACAGCCTCTTAATCAAAGGAAGGATATCTTGATTCTAGATCCCCATTTGTCTGTGGCATAAGTGTGGGAGCAGTTGAAAGTCCAGCTGCACTCCAGTTAATATGAGGGCAAAGTCCTCTGAGTACTTAGCAGCACAAGGACCCAGGACTTTTACTGGGCCTCACTTATGCCTCAAATCTGCTATTCTGAAGTGCTTCAATACTTTTGTATGACATTCATGCCTAATCTTTTGTGAAAGTGCTACCTCTGAGGTTGCAAAGCACTCCCACATTGTCTTCATGGCTCAGGAGTTCATGTTACAGGAACTCTCACGTTTTCCAGTCAGCTGTTTCTCAGGAGCAGGAACAAAGTTCACAAGTTCTTAAGCCTGAAGTCAATACCGGGGTTTACCCGACAGAAATTCAATACATGAAACTAGGAGAGCTGTCTTTCAAATAAACTGCCATATAAAACATATTCTAGTCTTCTAACCCATACCACCACATAGACTGTATGTTCCTGTCCACTAATATGTACTCACAACAGCATTTCTTTAATTATTGCCTCTACTGGTGGAATAACAGAATTGCAAAAGTTTTGGTAACCTTCTAATTTTCACTATTCCACCCTATTTCACAAAACTACATTTTATACATTCATGGTCTCCAAATTAACATCTGATCATCGACAACTAGTGGATGAATACTGATGAATTTGGATTCAGATTGTCATGCTTCCTCAAAATGAACTGTATAAGCCTACTTTTGGTGACCCTCTGATTATATCTCTAATGCCATCGTCAGGTCATTTGTCCAATACTTTAATTTATGACCAAATACCTAAAGAACTAATGACATTCTCATCAGTCTCTGGTGTAGGCTACTTTGTGTTTAAGGCTCATGAGGGAATGTTAGCACGCTAACTTAGGTTGTGAACTTAGTAAACATAATACCTGTTAAACATCAGCATGTTACCATTGCCATCCTTAGTATGCTGACATTACCATTTAACTTGCTGTGCCTGAGTACAGCCTCACAGGGCTGCTAGTTCAGCTTAACACTACAGAATGTACTTCCTGGGGCAGCTGAAGATGTTCAACCTGCCAAAGACAATGAGGGTAAACTTTTGCACTTTTGCCATTGTTGAGTTCATCCTCACTTACTCCATCAGCATCTGGTATACTTCTGCCACAACCAAAAACAAGGGCAGACTTCAGTGTATCATGCACTCTGCTGAAAAGGTGAGTGGCTGTAATCTGCCGTCCCTCCAAGACCTGTATACCTCCAGGACCCTGAGGCGTGCAGGAAAGATCGTGGCCGACCCCTCACACCCCGGACACAAACTCCTTGAGACATCCTCTGTAGCAGGGGGCTGCGGTCCATCAGGAGCAAAACCTCATGCCTTATCAACAAGGCCCAGGACCCCCACTGACACTGACTCTTTTACCCCGCTATAGACACAACATGCATTACATTAATGCACATCTCAGACTTTTATCACTACACATTGCACATATTTGTTCTGTGAGCTTTTGCACATCCTCTGCTAAATGAAATAGCACATCCAGCACAAAACTGTATGCTCTCTTATTCTGAAACAGCTGTATTATACATATTTGTTATGTTATAGCATCTTTGTCATATTTTTTCTTAACTTTTCTATTCTATTTTTATGTTCTTGAATGTTGCAGTACTTTGCCTTAATTTTATTCCTCTTTATATATTTATTGTATGTTTAATGTATGTGCCAAAACCAAAGCAAAGTCATTTCAAGTGAAAACCTACTTGGTAATAAAGCATATTCGGATTCTGATTCTGATTCTGATTCTGATTCATGGCTGAGCTTCTGAAAAGATTGTCCTCATCATTAATTGAAGCCAATACTGATTGTCTTGCCAAATCTGCAGCAACCATCATGGCTGACTGTCTTGCCAAATCTGCAGCAACCATTATAGCTGACTGTAAAATATCTGTCAGTCAGTAAAATAAATAGTACAGCAACGATTTTTGGATAAAAAAAATTCCAAGATGAAAAATAACTGCTGACATCCCAGTTTGTCATAGAGAGAAATATTAATTTATAAGATAAAATGTGGTACTTTTCAAAATATACTTCACAACAATTGCAGATTCTTTGAGAGTACAATGGCAACTAACACAACTAAGGTCTAAACCACTTATATATCCTACAGCTTTCATCCATGCTGGTGGCCACCTGAGGGAAACCCAGAGGTGGGTAGTGTACTGAAAAGTTTTACTCAAGTAAAAGTACAACTACTCCCATAAAAAGTGTCAAAATTACCATTTAAGAAACTCAAATACTCAAATAAAAGTACTCAAAGTACAAGCTACTTTGTATTTTATTTATTTTTTTAGGAAGTGTAGGTCTTCAAAATAATGAAAAAAAAAGAGCAAAGGCAAACAAATAAGGATAAAAATTAACATAGCTAACCTTAGCTAGTTAACTACATTTTTACCAACAACAGGGGTCTTCTACATTTTTCGGGCCAAGGACCCCTTAGCTTAAAGAGAGACAGAGCAGGGACCCCCTACTACATATATTGTATAAAACTGATATTTACTAGAGATAATCCCTGAATATTTTTGGATCTTCTCTCATTTGCGCTTGCCTTTAGCTGCTAAGTCAGCAGCAGTTGTGGCATGGCTAGGTGCGTTAGCTTCACCCTCTGCATTCTAGGGGGTTTCTGAGGTGGACAATTTTCTGAGTCTCTTGCTTGAAAAATTACAAAATTATCCATTGTGGCTCTCAAATGTCCGTACAGTTGGAACAAAAACACAGCTAACTGGCCAACACAGGGTATGTAAATACAAATTTTAGCTAACTAGTTCACCTCACCCTCATGGTTAAGTGCTGCGTGGTAATTTAGCTTTAGCTAGCTCACATGATTGTTAGCCTTTCACTGATGCTATGTACTGTAAATTATAGTTGTTTTTTTTCTTTTTTTCTTTTTTTTTTTTTACAAATAGACTGATGCATCTTTGATGGAAATTAAATGATCAAACAGTAATTTGGTGGCCCCTCACCAACCTGCGGTTGAAGACCCAGAATCTACAGTAGGCCAGTAGGCCTATGTGCAGTTTACTTCAGTGTGCTTATGGAGGTTAGATGAGGAGTTTCTGAAAGCGTTTTAGGCACAGCAAGCACTTCGTCATGTAACTCATAGGCGTTTCTAGCCCATTTTTGGGGGTGCTGAAGCACCCCTAAATTGAATCTCAGCACCCCTAAAATTTGAGGGATTTAAAAAAATTTTTTTTTTACTGTATGTCCATTTTTAACAAGCTAGAAAAGTGTCAAAACCATAGAGTACTTGCATCCCTCCCACCTTTCCCCGACTCGGGCTCTGAGCTCTATCTGCACAGAGCAATGCGCTGCCTTCTAGAGTGGGTGATATGCAGTAGTGGTGTAAGTACCTGGCTTAAACCAGGATATGTGGCACATTTCTTACCTTCTACCACTCAATACCAACATATTATTATCATTACCAGTCCTCATTTTTGCTGAATTTAATTGTAGGTCACTGTTTATGTTGTTGGGTAGGAGTTAGCTGACATTTTTCTAGCTAGGAAACGTTACAGGTGGTCAGTACCACTGTCCTCTGTTTGAATTGGAATGAGAGAAGCCAGCTGTTGTGTCATGTGCATGTGTTAATATTAAAGCCAAGGTGCTACTGACTAGCTAACTGACTGGATGCCCATTAACATTATAACTCCTATTGTGTGTATTTATTATTTTTATTTTGTAGATTTCAAGCACTTTCTTTTTTGAAGTGTATTTTTATTTATGTATTTGTATTATATAATACAGACAAGAAGGAAAAAGGCAGAGACAAACATTGAAAAAGTCAATTACTGTTAATGTGTTAATGTTACATGTTGTGCATTGCATTTCAAATAAAAGTCCAAAAAATAAGTCCAAGGTCCATTTTTGGTATTTTTGGTACTCATTATAGGGGGCTGGTTTACTCCAGAAACAAACATACTGTTTATGTGTATGTTGAGGAGCTACTGTATCAAAATGAGTTATCCTCCCCCACAAATTAGGGTTACGATATGTATAAATGTACAAAACAGTGAAATTTATCTTGCCTGGCCGGGCAGCTCTCTGGGTGCTCAGCACCCCTAAACCTCTGATCCTAGAATTGCCCCTGATGTAACTGTTGTCCCTTTTAGATTTCGGTATAAAATGTGTCGTCAGATGTGGTCAGAGATCATTGGTGGAAGCTGCCTCTTGTTCTGGTGTTTGCTCCGTCATCATTGAATGATGGTCAATAGCCAGGTGGAGCTTCTTTTTCTTCCAGGCAGCTGTATCTTAGCCTCTGCAGTAGAGATTCTTCTTGTGCATTCTCCTCCCTTCACTCACCCCCCCATTTACAGCAAACTAGATATAACAATGATATAAATGGCAAATGTAGTCTGTGGTATAGTGGAGGGTATAAGTAGGTATATGGGGTGTATCTCTTTTGTCTAGCCGTTTACAGTATACCCACCTGTCAGCCAAAAAGCCATTGGAATATGTAAGGGAGTATACCCACTTCCTCCTTGGTAACCTACCCATCTACCTAGTGGTACACCTACCTCATCAACTACCACTACACCACTCAGTATAGTAAAGTAAAAAGTAGATTACCGGCTCAAAACCATACTTGAGTAAAGACTAGCTATAAGTATAGTTTTAAAGAAAGGGAACATGAGGAGTATGTCTTTCTTAAAAAGAAACTACTTTTTCAATTTAATTATTAGAACTATCTTGGATCCCTAGCTGCATATTTACACCATAGAAACTCTGTTGGTCTACATGCAGACATCATCATGTCTGTTAATGATCTACCAAGATGTGAAACATGTCATATTTGCTCTGCTACATCTGAATCAGCTTCATCTGACACCATCATTTTCACACTGAAAAGATAACAAGTTACCATTTAATACAAAAGACAATGTATTTTCAAAATAAATATGTTTTAATACTTACACTAAAAACAACAAAGAGTATTAATATTGTAGAACATTTTACAGCACCAATAAATATATTAATGTGAAAATATACTAAAAATGAGTGACTGTACAAACTCAAGAAAAAGTCTGTCATTTACGTAAATACAAATAGAATGTTGTCATGATCAGAGGACTGGATAGGCGTGGGCACTGAGCCAGCAGCTGGGCTCAGTGAACACACCCTCAGGCCTCCAGTTTGACAGTGGCAGCACAGAAGGGCGGTTCACATGAACAGCAGTTTCAACAGCTGGCACTAACAGAAACACAGGCAGGATATTCACTATATTCACCATAAATCTAAGTCTAAAGTCACAATCACTGACTTTGAGTCTTGACCCGTCTCCTGACTGTTCCTGACAATAATGTGCGAAGCATCGCAGGTAGTACAGTTAGGAGTTCACACCTTTGAATAAATAAGTTGTTTTACAAAAAGTTAGTGATTCTTTGCTTTAAATAAATAATAATTTCAGGTGTCTTCATATGGTTAACACACAGTTTACAGTGTCCATTTAAGCGCTCCTTGTTTTCTCTGCTGGCCAGCTTTAGCTGTTGGTTACACACACTGAAAGAATTTCTGATGAGTTACATGTATATACTGTTTTTCAGGTTTCAAATAGTAATATCAACATAATTTATGCTATTTTTCAGGATTGTTTTGGTTCTCTTAAGGTATTTCAGGGTAAAAATCACTCATATGAGTGGAAAAGTTCTTATTTCGAGGGCATAAATACTAACTAATACTTACTTATGAGCATAAACGACGATTCTTGCACGAGTACCCTGATACTTTGCAGCCTCCATAGGATTGAAACATGTCAAAACGAAATTATTTTTCACATTGTCCAATTTTTTTTTTTTTTTTATGTACCGTTGATATCCAGCAGCCTCCAGATCAACTGTATCACATAATTGTTAATTTATTTTAAAAAATAAATTATATATATGTATATATATACATATACATACATAATATATGCTAGCACATACGTAATAACAGTGGTCTTTATGGGAGTAAATTGATGCCACATTTGTTTTCATGTTAAAACAAGAAACTTTTTTGTAACAAGATAGTTTCAAGTTATAACACACTTTTTAGTAAAAAAAAAAAAAAAAAAAAAAAAAAAAAAATTTTCCCTTCCTGACATGGCAGTTCTTCACTTCTGTAGTTCTTAACCTATTTAAAATTCTTTAATCTTATATATAACATCAGTATTTTTAAGTGTTCCTATTTTAACTTAAATGTTTCTTTGTGATTTACTATTCCATATATAACTTGCGACTTTAATCAACATTTTCATTTCCTATTTTTTCTGGCTCATCTTTTCCTCGTGGTAACAGTTTAGTAATAAAATAAATGTTTGATTTGTGGTAAGAGGCTGAATCCTGCTGAACCACACAACAGTGTAATACTTATTGGGGGTGGGGGTTATGGGTATTAGTGTCTGGGTAAAAGTCAGAGAAAACACTGTGCTAGTTCACCACCGTCAGACTGGAGGCCTCAGCCTAATTGGACAGTCTTCACTAAATTAGGTCCGAGCTGAGCAGCAGCAACGAGACTCCTTCAGTCCTCCTTATGACGTGCATTTGGGCCCACAAGTGCAAAACCACATGTCCCATCACCCCAGTCCAAAATGAAAAAACACCTGTGTTGGCGCATCATTCACGCACATGTTGGTGGCTGGGGTTTCTAACGGTCAACAGGCCCACCATGATCCCCCTCCAGCTGGTGAGAAACACAGCTTTAGTTTAAATTTAGGAATGTCAAAGCATTGTCTTTCAGTCCTTTTTCCCACAAAAAAGGAGTCTACAGTCATACGTGTTCTCCATTCAATTTCCAGACAGACTGAAAACAGTTGAGAAGTACAAACAAAAATAACCTTAACACTGCATATAAATATCAGAATACAGAATACTTAGGATATTCTATAAATTAGATGTAGTGTACTAGACAAAGGGATATCTAGTAAGTATATACAGATCGTTATGATAAACTGCTCTGTTGTGGATGCCTGACTATTTCTTTGGAACACACACAAAGGCATTAAATAAGGAAACTGGAAGGTTGTGGATTTCTACAGTGAGGTGCTGATCTGACCTGTGATCAGCTTGTCTAGTCACTTTTTGTCTCCATATATACCCACAGTAGTATCCCTTTAGACAGCCTGGTCTTGCAACATTTTGTGAAAGGAACACAATTCCTTAAAAATGTAAATAATAATAAACTCTGTGCACAAAAAGAGAGACAAATCATATTTCCCACCAGGGAAGGGTTACATGAAGGAGGCAGGCCCAGACACAGGTAGTGGTTTCATACCTTTAACCCTGATGGAAACTCAATCAACCTACCCTTAAATTTAACACTAACATTGTTTACTTGCCCACACTTAGGGATAGACCTAACCCTGACCCAAAATTGACAAAAATCTTTTGACTTGCTAAAACTTCCCCAGCAGCTGAGCTTAAGTTTAGTTTTTGCCATCGTCACATAACCCTTCCGTGAGGAAAGAAGGTCATCTTCACATTATCCATCACCATGGCACATAACCTGCATCCACAGTCACTTCGGGAAACTCTGAGAGACGTTTCAGGTGTATTCTCACACCATGGTGTCTCAAAACTTCACATCATGTCACAGAGGGAAGCCGTTCTTGGACGTGCCGTTCAGTTCAAGTACAACAGATGTTCCTCCACCTCCACCTCCTCATCCCCCCTCCGTCTCCTCTTATTCTCTTCTGTCAGGGCTCGGAGGCAAGTTCGGCTTCTGCTGCACCGCTCGTCAAAGTCACCAGTTTTTGTCACTTGAAATATTTAAGATTTTCAAATCCACAGCAGACCAGCATCCAGTGAAGTGTTACATAAAATAACAAATTTCTTCTATCAGATCTACTCACGAGCAGAACGCCATTGAAACATTTTCCCATTCACGCGCCAGTGGCGCATTCGTTTTGCTTAAATAATGTCTTTTTATGTAGCAGCAATACACATTGTCGATGTACTTTTAGTATACGTACATATATATTAATATCTTTAGGCGGAAAACAGACAGTGGCAAGATGTGCATCCAGAATGTCCTGTCTTGCATTGTCGTTCTGTGTCCTTGCAAGGAATGCATCCTCAGGTTTCAAAGTGCTGTGCCAAGAAAAGAATTCCTTCATAACAGTGTTGCTGGTCTCATCTCCTCTGTTTATCACATCTGTGGAGGACAAGATGAAACTCTGGTTATGACAAGCAGCAAATTCTTAATTTTGTACAGCCTCGTCTCACAGAGTATGATGAGCACGGTGTCTTACACATCTGCTCCATGCAAAAAAAAAAAGGGATTATTGCTAGACAGGGGCAGAACACAAAGCAGAGGAGTTGTGGGGTTGAACAGGCACCTAACCCCAGTTCCAGAGACCCCCCACCCTAAGGTCCCCTCCACTCCCTGTCCTGAGCAACCACTTGGAATCATGCTACTGGTCACTTTACCCAGACATATGTGGCTCACTAAATCTAAAGCAGAGTGGGGGGTCCCTCGGGGGTAAGAGGTCATGGAAGTGGCTGGGTCAGGAGAGGTCGTGAAACCTTGCTAGCTAGGGGCTAACATCTCCAAATTGGTGATTTTCGTGCTTAAAAAAAATAATAATTTCAGTTTCTCCTAGTGGTACCTGGTATGACTGAGCAGTTTATCTTTATTATATAAGTATCATGATATAAGACTGGCTATCGTCCTAGATTTTGGATATGGTAATATCCTAAGTGTTGTCTTTTCCTGATTTAAAGGCTGCATCATAGTAAAGTGATGTCATTTTCTGAATTTACCAGACTTTTCAATTATTTACCTTCACCCACTTAGTCATTAAATACACATTACTAATGACTTTCTATTAAAATCTCATTGTGTAATTATGTAGTGAAACACCAATAGTCAACCCTACAATATTGTCTCAGTATTGATATTGAGGTATTCGGTCACAAATATTATGAAGTTTGATTTTTTCCATATCGCCCAGCCCTATATCTGGCCATGCAAAAATGTTTCAGAGAAGAAAAAAAAAATTAAAAAAGAAAGACTCAAGGTCCATTAACTAACTTTTTCTTTTTTTTTTTTCGAGAACTTCTCTCTTCTCTCTCATGGTCTTCACCCGCGAATGGAGTTTGCTCATTATAAGTCTGCTGATGAAGACCCTGAAATCTCTGGGACTAAAAAGGTGATAAGTGAACTGTAAGATAAGATTTTTTTGTCAGGCTTCTATATCCTACACCAATGGTGAATTTTCACGCTCATGTTTAAAAAATAAATTTAGCAGTTATCCAGATACCTATCTCTGAGATTTCTGCCTTCATCCCAATACAGTGGAGGTCAGTGGCATGACAGGTAACAAGGGGTCTCCACCGAGCTAATATGGATCTTAACCATTCCACCATCAGCACATCCTGAAAAATGTCCTTTTCATTCAGCTCTCATTCAAACTACTTTCTGCTGAAGGAACAGTCCCAGTCAATTCACAGTGAGGGCTCTGGATTGTTAGGAGTAATGCTGAAACAATTTCTGCATAAAGATGGTGCTGTTAGGGATGCACAATATTGGATTTTTTGCAGATATCCAATATGCTGAACAACTAATTTGACTGAAAACTGACACTGATATTGATATATCCATTTTTTCCCTACCTTATTTTAAGTGATCATTAAGTCTCTTCTAATTAACATTATATTATGCATGCATACTCTTATCCTGATGGCCCACCACCAGATGGAGACATGAAATACAATACTTTTCAATGTATGTAATATTCATTTATTGTGAAAAATAAGAACAACTATGTTGGCTGATTCTGATTTTATTCATTTTAAAGCTCATTTTATTGATTTTAGTTCATTTTAAAGCCAATTTTGGCCAACACCAAGACGTGCCAATATTATCGTGTATCCTTAAGTGAGTAAATATGCTTGAACCAACCCTTCCATGGGCTCCTCCTAGGTTTATAAACCATAAAACCTTATTGTTTACCCTGTCCTTTCCTTGGCTTTTGTCATCCAACTTAAACAAAGTCACTAACTCAACTAAGAAAATCTTTCTTACTTCACCAAAAAGATCACTGAGATACAAGATTTTCACTCAACAACAGCTTGTACTAATTAAAAAAGATAAAGATATAGCAAAATCAAACTGGAAATAACATTTCAGGTAATCTCTGAATATAGGCTGCTGACTGCTTCATCCAGATTGAAGTATTATGGGATGTGTCTTGGAGTTTCTAACCCTGACTCAGACTTTTATAGAAAAAGTTTTAAATCTGAGCTGACTAACATGCAAGCAGTTACATGTTACATCATAAATATTCAGAATGTATGAAAACAGCACTTCTGTTGTAATCTCAAGACATCACCAACACTGATGTGACTTTTGCATCTTACAAGAGACAATGCAAGCACAGAGAAGCGCAGAGTTGCCACATTCCCATCTACAAACACCAACACAACATCAAAAGCAGGGAAAAGCATGCATTCCTTAGCAGGAAGGGAATTGATCTTTGCAGGAAGCACAGAGATGGACGGAGAGATGGGTAGATGGGTGGAAAATAAAAGGGGGTTTGAGGGCTGGGATTCAAGACACGTTGTTTATCGTGTATGTATGGTAAACAAACCTGCAAGTTCTTTCGTTTAACTCAAGTTGCCTGGACTTGCAGTCTAATTGTGTGAATTTGCAGGAGCATTTACAGGTGAGAGGGTCCTGCACAAACAAGCGCTTTCTTCTCTCTGAGCAAGGCGCACAGTGGCTGCAAGGGAAGCAAAAAGGGAGAGACAGAGAGAGAGAGAGAGAGAGAGAGAGAGAGAGAGAGAGAGAGAGAGAGAGAGATCTAAGCTATAGAGCGAATTCTGCAGAAAAAGCAGACACAGACACTCATGCAACATCCCTATCCTCCCCCCACCTCCTCACAGCCCAACCCACCCTGCACTAAGATCGCTTTGAAAAGACATTTGTTTACACACAAGACTGGATTTGTGGCTCAGATTTGAGCATAAAGCTTAGTATCATCGGCTCCAGGAATGACATAGGGTGATACCCTACTCGTGTGTTTAATTGGACATTAAGTATTGGGCACCATACCCATGACTTTATACTAAAAGACCAATAAACCACTATCTGGAAATCAACAAATCTTCAATGGATACACCGTCCTACACTAGCAAAAATTAAGCCAACAAAGCAAATTCTGCTGTTGTTATTTAAACCTTACCTAATGTTTTATTTTTCATCCTGCCTTTCCCTCAGACATCAGATGTTTAACCCTACCATTCTATTTTAACAAGAACAATTACATCATATTATAGAAGTAAAAAGGTGATTTCACTGTCTTTAATATGCTGTAAAAATGTATGGGATTTCTGCTGGTGCAGCAATGTCACTGAGGCAGCGTGGTAACCCATAGGTGGCACACAAAGATGAAAAATTAACATTTAATAGCTTGACAGCGAGGTAGACACTATAGCTGCTGCAGTATCTGTTACAGTGCTCGCCACTGAGATGGAAGGTCACATTACAGACACAACAAGGACACAACTAGATATATAAGGGTAGTTGCTATGGGGCACAAAGGAACTATGCTTTGTCTGATGGAACTGATTTTGCTTTGCACAGCACATATCCAAGTTATTCTGTATCACCTTCTAGACCTCCTGAATAAAAACAGGAGCAGAGCAACCCAAAGCAGAATTTATCTGTGAACCTCTCAAGGCTACAATGCTGTTATGCTATGCACATGTGTCGGTACTTCTGCACTCAGTGCACTGTAAAAGGGGCTGTATGAGGTAGTTATTGAATAGGTAGTCGTTGAATTTCTCTTCGGGGATAAATAAAGTTCTTTGTAATCTATTCTATTCTATTCTATTCTATTCTATTCTATTCTAGTCAGTGTATTACCTGCAGCAGAAGTCAGTTGGCACGCCCCTAAATACTGCTATGAAGGGGTCAGCAACAATGTATATCTTAGCCAACTAAAAAAAAGTCCAACCTCAAAAAATCAACATCAGTCTAAGTGTGCTCTATATTTAGAATATTTTCACTGCTTCACATGGCCACCAGACATGGATTTTGGATGTGTAACTGAAGCAGTTATATAGCTCCCATTGAGAAAAACAGTAATTTAGCATTGCTGGACACAGGAGCTGCTGGTGTACCCCTGCCTCAATCAGTTAATTAGTTTGTGTTACTGTATGACTTTGTTTAAATGTGTTGGTTCAGGTTCACCAGAGTCTCACAATAACACTAAATGACTAACTGATCAATGCCTGGTGGCCTTGACAAGAGCATACATTGAGAACCAAAGACTTCCCCCTTTGAATGTGCTGTCTGTTGGAAAGGTAAAGCGATGGAATGCTCTCAATATAGTGTACACTTAAACTAATACTGATTTCTTTTAGGTGGCAGAAATACATTTTGCTCCTGCCCCCCGTCCATAGCAGTACATTGCTTAGCTTTGGTGTCTATACTCATGCTGCTTCTCCAAACTGGGAGCGTGTCAACAGACATTTTCTGTATGTAATACAGTCAGTACATTTACATGCACATTTAAGTGAAGCTACGGTCATAGCTCGACAAGGCCATTTAATTGGACTACTCTCCTTTTCCCAGTATTCAAGCACAGGAGGGAAATTGATTTATGTCCATCTACGCTACCATAAGTGGCGTATGACTGTATACATGCAGGAGTAAGTCGATGCCCAAGAGCATTATCCCAGTGTGTTAATCTGACTTTGAGAAATTTGATTTAGTACGATTTCAGTTGGACTAATATGTTTACATGTATTTTAAAAGTCTGGTTTAAGTCGGACTAACACAATATATCAATTGTCTCTAATGTCATATAAACATACTGATTGACTATGGGTAAGTGCCTCATACAACCCTACTTCAAAAAAATCCAATATATCTCATTAATCAAGGGCTGCAGCTGTTGTGGTGATCTGTCATCTGAAATAGAAGGAAACATGACAACAGATAAAAGCCCCCACCAGAACGTAGAAGCAGGAAGCACTTATCAATGCAGCAAGGCCAGCAAAAAGCCTTAAAGATAACCATTTCCCACAGAGATAACATGACAAATGCCAACGGCAAAATTCATTTCACTGCCATTATAAATGGAGTGGAATGTTGTTGCAGATGTAAAACGGACACAACTAGAACCTGTATACAAAAAAGTTTGTTTAGAATATACCAACAAATAATTTGGTATCAGCTATGAAGAGAGATATTATGCTGATGCCAAGGCATACTGTAGCTTTGGGCCAGCCTAATCTTGCTGGTGTCTGTAGTTTTCGGCCCTGACAAACAGAGAGATGGCAGGAGAAAGAGAAGAGACACCTGAGCAGATGCAGGGATTGTCATGCAGGGTTCAGTCAATAGCTGATAAAGCCAAACAGGAGGTAATCAACCAACAAAGCATCTGCTCTAATCGAGTCCCCTCATTAACAGGGGTGGATATTGATCCATAGGGCAGGACTGAGCTAACTGTATCTGGGTTTATGTTCCTGTAACTGACTGTATGAATGAGCACATCCTCTTTATAGCACCTCCACTCCACCCTGCCGCAGGGGAAACTGGCTGCCTACGTGCACACTGACAGGCAGACATTCAACAAGGCTGCATGGAACTCAGCTCACTTCAGCCCCACGACAAACCAACTTAGTTAACATGATCCCATCTCTCCTCCACCAATCCATCAGCTTTTAACCCACTGAGTCCACAGTCCAGCACGCACACACTCCTCTTATCCAATTAAACAACCTGACCTACCCCTGAGAAGCCTCAAGACACACACTAACCGCCATGTATGCATATGTCAAACACACACACAGCCCTGTGTCAACTGTGACAGTGAGCAACTTCTCTCAATTGATGACAACGCCTCCAAGCTCATCCTCTATTTACACCACTAAAAATAAAAATAGGCTAACTGCATGACACCTGTCGCTATGATTAGACTGAGGGAGCCGCTGAGGGTCAGGTTTGTGACAGCAGTGTGTGGTCTAAAGCCGGCCGGCTACGCCTAAATCACTCACACTGTTATAGTCACACCATAAAGTACTAAAGCAGCTGCCATAAAGAGAGCAAAGTGTGAGAGGCCTGTAAAGATAGGATCTGAAGGCCGTGCGCTCTACCTCCAACATCCAAAGGAAACAGGATGGGACACTTGTAAACTTGAAATGGATGATATACTTTAGACTTCTTAAACTGTGGCAGTATGGTCACTTTCTGTTGAACTGAACTGAAAGGAACACAAACTGAAACATAAGATTTGTAATTCTGTGTAGATTAACCACAGCTTTAAAAGTTAGTATATATAGTATGTATATATATAATACACACACACACACACATATATATGTATATATATATATATATATATATATATATATATATATATATATATATATATATACATATACACATACATACATACATACACATACAGTGGTGTGAAAAAGTGTTTGCCCCCTTCCTGATTTCTTACTTTTTTGNTATATATATAATATATATATATATATATATATATATATATATATACATATACACATACATACATACATACACATATATATACATATATATGTCCATATTTTAGCTCTAGTCAGGTTGCCCTGGTTTCTCAACACCTTGTTGACCAGGGCAACATCCGCACCAGTATAGTATGACCTTCCTACCTCAGGATGAGTTTCATTCATCCTGAGGTAGGCTATAAGCATTAAGAACCTTAAACCTTAAGGGTTAGGTGTTGCCCCACCCTGACTGGGAATTAAACCTCTGACCTTCCACACCTGAGTCAGTAGTCTTAACCAAAAGTAATGGACCAAAAATCAGAAATATCCTGCTTAATCATTAGCCTGTAATTCATGTATAATCCATGTATTTGGGAAGGCTGCCATCACATGACCAATGTGCTGATGGGAGGAAAGAATGAAGTGGTGCCCATAAAGAGGCAGGTTGGGGAGGTTGATGAGACACAAAACACAGGACTTTGATTCAGGACTTTTTTCCCCAGGAGACTGGTATTCAGAACTTTCTGAAACTTTCTGAAACTAGCTGAAACCGTGTTTCTTTTCTTTAACTAACCAAAGTAACTATACTTGCCTAAACTTAACCTACATAACTATATGTTAAGTACATAACATCATTCGTTGTGCACTTGTTAGATATCATACAAGCCATTGTAAGAAGATAGGTTTGGCAATTTCACTTAATGGATGGGGAAAAGGCAACTAGATGGCATTGGAGAAAGCAAAAATGGAAAGAAATGGAAATGATTTGAGAGGTGTTCGGTTATTTACACAATATCATCATATTTGTATTATTAACATTATATCAGCATTTCATTTTTAAGTATCACGTCAATACCAGTATATCACGACAAGCCTCATTCATTTGGTACTGACCAACGTGTCCATAGACATGAGCTTCAACACTTGTCCAAAACTGAGAACTGGAATGAAATGTCTGCTCAGATTTGTTATTTTCTTATTCTTTGATCAAATAGTTCTTGATTCAAATCTTAACATTTCAGTATCAAAAGCATTCTAAGTACTAAATAAGGATCCAATTCACGCCCATACTGACGATAATGCTGTCACCACTGGATATTAACATTCTTCATCAGAGACCCTCACAGAACTGATCCTGACTTTAACAGAAACCTGATGCTTCCAATGTCCAGCTAGGTGCCTCTCGCCCTGCTCGAGTACAACAAGCCACCAAACCAAGTCAAAGACATGTTGCTGGTAGAAAACCCTGATTGTCTGTTCCACAGAAACCATTCAAAACAGAAGAAGACAGAACACGTACTTACTATTCTTTCTTTGCTTGAACATCTGGCTTCAATCTGAAAGTAAAAAAAGCAACATGCTTTAGTTTTTTTTCTTATAGCGCATTACTGTTATACTGTGTGTGAGGTCTGCACTCTCTTACCTGCATTCACACTTTTGATGCTCTGTGAAACTTAAGTCAATAGTGTGTTCAGTTACCCTTGGTCTAAACCGCATTACCTTGAAGAGAAACAGAGGACATAATAAGACAAGGTTAAGATTAAAATGACATCAACATGACTTTTCATAACTTACAGTCTAAACACCACAGCCCTGACCACTCTCTAACCAAACAGCTCCAATGTCTGTGTTAGTCTATATCCCTATGCTTCACCAGCCGACGCCTGTGCTAGACACTCAGGCTTGTTAGTGGACAGTAGAGGCTCTGACCACACAGACATGGCTGTAAACACAGTGTGTCGATGTAAACAACATTTATGAGATGCCTCACTTTCTCCGCTCTGCCTCTGGACGGAAGAATGATGTCTCAAGAATTACAAAGACATACTAAACCCTGTGGTCTCAAATTTCAGATTTTAGGTTTGACAAAATTGGATTAAAGTTAATTTTGGTATTTTACAACCTGGACCCTAATTTCTTACATGTTTTAAGTTTTTAGTGACTAATGAGAGAAACTATTTTTGAAAGCTGTCCAGTAATGAGCGAGAGCGCTGCAGCCGGTAGCTGCGAAAAAAGGCTGCAATGTAACTACTCTAGGCATGTTCACATTGTCAATGATTATCCACTAAAAGTGCATATTTTTTGCCACTGACAGGCTCAGATTGTTATAAGAGGTGTCTGACAAGATAATAGAAAGGATCCCATCTAGAGACTTTTTATTAAAGAGTAAGATCATTTTGTTTTTTTCCAGAAAGAGCCATGTAATCCCACCAGACTTCATATAAATGAACAAGTCATTTTATCATTGTAAAACACTTCATTCAAAGTTGACAAAAACAAAATAAGACTCACATAAGCCACCTTGGTTCATCTTCCCACTGCTTTGACAATCACCATGGTTGTTAAAATATGCTGCTGTTCATGCTAAAATCACTGTTTATCTAAATGGAGCCTGGTATGTTTGTCAACAGCGATTTCAGGGCTGTGTCTGGTAAGAATAAGAAGGATCTTACTCTTTAACATAAAAGGCCTGTCTCTGTGGGGCTCCTTTCAAAAAATGTTCGGACACTTAGAATAACAATCTGAGCCCATCAGAGGCAAAAACAAACTCTTTTAGTAGATGAACACTGACAACGCAAACATGCCCCGATTGGTTACACTGCAGACTGTTTTGCTGCTGCCAGCTGCAGCACTCTCACACAATACCGGACAGCTTGAGAAATAACTATTCCCATTAATCACTGAGACACAAATACATGGGAAATTAGGGTCTGTATCAGTGTGTGGGATTTGCTTACTTTTCATGGAGACAGCTCAGTTGTCACAGTGTGACCTAGGTATGGAAATTCATTCACATGAGAACATACAACTCTATACTTAGATCATGTGATGACAACTGAGCCATCTCCATAACAACTAAACAAAGTCCATCTGCTGATGAAGACCATGAGATGCAGCTGAAAATTAATCTTGTGTTAATTTCATTTTATCAAACTACTATTTCATAACTGTCTAAGGATGATTCAGGTTTTTAATCAGTTAAGTTCAGCAAATTTTGTAAACCCATATCCCCTGGACTCACCTGCAACGTGACATTGCGGGTTTCCGTGGGTACGCACTCCATCGCTTCGTCATTGCAGCAGCCTCCACAGCGGTTGAGGACCACACAGGAAGGAATGTAGTTGTGTTCCGTGTCCTCCGGATACTCCTGGATGATGTCCACCAGCACCTCCCTGGGCTTACACATGCTCTTGGTGATGACTTCTGTGAGAGGGATGACTGAAAAAAGACAATATTGATCATCATCATCATCTTTATAGCTAGTATGAAAAGTAAATAGAGAAGCTTTATGTAATAATGGATAGGCTACCTATCCAGCCCAACTTCTTGTCTTTTCAAACATTCACTGCATGATTTTTATTGCTGAAGAAGAGAGCACCTGTTCATCTTTTGCCAGTGAAGGGGCCACATTCATTTATTTCTTAAGTGATGGCCAATAACAAGACAAGCTTCAGAGAGATGAAAACAGCCTTAATGCTACAGAATAAATAGAAGGCTTCAAATACACCCTTAGATACATCCAAATACATCCTAGATCCTTAGTGGTGATTGGCCCCCAAAATCCTAATCAGAGCACCCTGATTCCAATCATTTGGTAGAAACGGACAAGTCAGAATATGCTCTAAAAAACTCCCAGTTATGTGTGAAAAAGTAGAAAAAAATTCAGAGTAGACGACTCAGGCCTTATGACTTATGACATGTGAAAAGCTAGTAGTAAAAGCTACAAGAGCAACAACAGACATTATTTCAGTGGCAATAATTAGCCTACACTAAGCAGCTCCACAGAAAGATGCCACCCTGACTGAGTTGGTGTGGAGATGCAACACTTTATCATATGAATGTGTGACCTTGGAATTAAATTGTATCTCTTTCTCTTCTCAAGTTTCGACATCCCCTCTGCAAAACTGTGGTACAACATGACACACAAGCATCAAGTAATATTTGGAGATCAAGACCAGAAAGTTGATAACAGAGTTTGTCAGAATGAACCATTTAATACCAAACTGAGACTCAGTGAAACTAACTGACTGACCTGCCAGCCTTCTCTGTATTCCCATTCCCTGTGCAGCCCAGAATAATCCGTCCCACAGTCCATCAGACTGGGTTCCCAGTGACCCCTTGCTACCTCCTGACCTCTGGTCTGTCAGAGCAGGCACTGTGGCGCCAGTCTTCACCTCTGACATGTGACCCCCAGGAAGCCCACCCCTGTGCAGGCCCTGCCTCTGGACTAATGCTGGCTGACTGTGTGTACCACTGTGGGAAGTTTTAAAAAGTATTTCAACCATACTGTCCGCTGGAAGTCACATTAGCTGTGGCATAATGAAGCAAGTTTAGAGATGTAGGGGAGAATACTATCCCATCACAGTGGAGGCTCTCTGCTAATACATCACATAATAGAAGTAACACAAATATTAATAAAAGCAAATATCCATTATGTCAAAGACTGACCTCACTGTAAGGACCACATCCATTTTTTCCCGATAAAAACTAATTTTGCAGCACCATGTATCGCTCCAGCACTATAAGGAATGACTCTGCAGTTTTGGCCAGCAGACGTGAGCAGCTGAAACACTCACACCTGCTGAGTGGATTTGGTTCACAAGACAGTCAGCAGACGGTCTCACGTCAGCACACTCAGCTGCTTCACTCTGATCATACTCTACATGCTTGGTATCATCAGTAAGTCTAATGACAAGAGCCAAACCAACAGTGAGTGCCTCTTACTGACAGGTACTGTGTCTGTACCAAAGCCTGAAAAATCTTCCTCTTCTGTGCCATGGAGCTCCACTCTTGTCTACAAACTATTAAATACACATCATGAGTCACATTGTTGCACTGTGTGATGTCTTATTCACAATCAACACCGGCACTGGGTTTGGTCAGACAAAGAAAAAAGTCTTAACTCAAGGTCCACTTCTTAACCTTCTTCGGGGGCTTTTAACTGCCTATCATGGTCCTCATCATAATCAAATGACCAAAGTTAAATACTTAGGTCACATTATGAGCCATCTGCATGACAACTGAGCAGACTCCTGATCGAGGCCATGAGATGTGGCTGAAAGCACCAAAAAAAGATGAGTTTGCCAAACAATTTATTTTAAGGTAAATAATAAAAATAATAATAATAATAATAATAATCATAATCATAATCATAATCATAATCATAATAATAATAATAGTAATAATTTTGCCTCTGGGCTGGGAGCCACAGACAGGGTGGAGAAGTCAGAAATGATCATGAGACACACCGCAGGTTTTGATCTTTTCGTGGGATCTATTGTTGTTGAAAAATAATCTGAATAAATCCTACCAATAATGGTGAGGAGCTCTAGCCTGGCGTGTCCAGACCCAATTCGCAAAACGCAAATGAGTCTGGACACGGAGTGTACATTTCCTCTATTCCCGAGGGGCGGTATGAACAGCTGTCACTCAAAGTGCCCCTTCACGCAAATGGAAAGAGGGAAAACCAATCAGAGTAAATGAAACGTGTGACGTAGGCTAGCACAACACCACTGTAAACAGACCAGCAAGCTGCAGTGGAAATGAGCTGTGATGATGTCTGTGAAAGAGTGTTGCCATGTTTGTGGATTTCCTCCTCACTGTGGACTCCAAGTTGCATGGCTATGATTCCCAGCTTGGTCGCTTCCCTGACCTGCTCCTCCATGAGAGCAACTAGCGGAGAAACAACAATAGCCACTGGGTTTTCACTGAGTCACATCTTTTTCCCGATCAACGGAGCCAGTTGGTAAATTAAACTTTTACCAAACCCCGTAGGAAGGACGGCAAACACATCCTTTTTTTCAATAAAAGCTTTCAGTGCAACCGTTTGTTCTGCTTTTAAAGAAAATGTACATTCCAGTTCTTTCAACACATTTACCATCGCAGTTTCAAAATCAGTAGCCATGTTGGTTGTTTACGAAATGCATTCACTCCGCTCCTTGTCCCTCCTATTCTGATGACGTGATTTCAAATAACCCGCCCCAAAGTAATAAACGGTTGTGATTGGCCCAGTAAGCTTTAACCGATGCCAGAATGTACCTTTATGATGGCATGGCCTGACTGATCTGCGGAGCGAAATAGAATATGAGCTCGCGAGATTAGGATGGTTTCACCAGGCTAGAGGAGCTCTCCACCAGGAGTAATCAGGCCTTAGTCTTATCACAGTGCATATGACAGCTTTTGACAGGTGGTGTGATCCCTGACGTATGTGTATGTGTGTGTGTGTGTGTGTGTGTGTGTGTGAAGGTCAGCAGCGTGCAGATGACAGACTTCCTGCTCCTCTACAAACACTAACAACAACCACAGAGCCTGTCCACTGATGCTGTTTGTAGTGACTAATCAGCATCTTCATCCATCACAAAGCAGCAGGTCCAGCCTTGGCTTTAGCACCACACAGTCACTGTCAGACAAACATGGCATTGAACCGAGGCTGACTGTCTGCTCATTTACTGACTGGTTTCTTCCACCACAGACTGGAGGGAAAAACAAATGCACACAAAAAATTCAACAACTGCAAATTATTGTAAAGGCACTCACTGATTTCCGCCCTTTCTCTCACGTTATGTCTTGTTTTGGAAACTGCAACACTTTTGTGGCGACTCCAAAGTCCCAAGTCACACCTTTAACCGCTGACAACTTTGATGGGGGGGGTAAAGATAGGCTATGTTTATCAAATGTCCACTAGGTGGCCCTATTGTCATCTGGCCTGCACACAGAGGTCTTTATATTAGACTAAGAAAACTTACCCTCATTTTTACTCTTCTCCACTCCCTTGTTAATGCTGGCAGTCTGTAAGAGATGCACATCAAACCAGGTGTTAAATATTTCTCATCTGCATGCAGCACCGCCTCCATAAACATTTCATCACTTTAAAACAAATCCAAATCATCTGCCTCATTAGCTTTTATTGAGGGAATCAGAGTAAGTCAAGGTTTTTATTTTCAGTTCATTACATCAAAAAAGTGTGTGTGTGTGTGTGTGTGTGTGTGTGTGTGTGTGTGTGTTTGTGGGGGGGGGGGGGTTTGTCTGACACTGTTAAAACAGAAGAATAGTGATATTTCATAATAATCACTTAGCTCTACATGTCTCATTTAAAATTTCACAAAAAAAATAACTTGCACAAACCAGATCCTGTAAAAACATTAAAGACTGCGCTCCTGCATGCTTAACATATTTGAATATTGAAAAATATGGTAATATATTTAGGGAGGGTTTTGTGTTTTTTTTCCAGTCACTCAGGGAGGCTCATAAAAAATCTGTAGCTTCAGGAAGGTCAAGATAAAAATTGAAATAAAACGACAGTTAGCAAAATAAAAGTGTCACAAGAGGTGTCAGATACAAAAAACATGTTGTTTTTGGCCCTACTCTCTAATTTTATCTCTGCTTGCTAACATGTGCAGATGCATCAGACCTGTCAAGCTACAAACACGCAGTTGAGGAGCGAGGCAAGTTTACCTTCAAAATAAAGGCCCTGCAGCCTGTTGCTCAAACAGTTTAAAGTAGGCTATGTTAACTATGAAGAGCTCAAAATGAAATTTAAATGGAAAGTCTGACTGCTCACAATAATTCCATGCTTTCATTAGTTTGAGCACTTTAAGATAAAAAGAGAGTGGGTTTTATTTAAAAATGCAGTCATTTCACGATTCACTCAAAGCCGTCAAATAGCTTGAATGAGGCTTGGTTTTATTTTGAAAGGACTAACATAAATCGGCTTTTGTTTTGATAGTAAGATGACGTGACGAATCGGTATCCCTGGCAGACCTCCGTTCACCTTGTCTGTCTGCTGTAACCGGTGGAGATATTGCGTGAGAAAGCGGTTCGGCCTGTGTGGGGACGAGGTGGGCATCCTGCAGGGCGGCAGGACAGGAGGAACCGGGTCTCAGCCTCCACACACTCCAGATCGCCGTGAGAAAAAAAAAAAACTTACTGGGACTGAAGCCTGCGGCTGAATAGCTGAGAGGACTGACTGTACAGACTTTACACTGCACTTCGAGCTGTACTCAAGGCGCGTCACACAGAACTCCATTCAGAAATCTAACAGTTTAACGCACACTATCCGGAAACACTGAGCATGTTAACAATAACTGAGACATTTTTAGGGATTTTTTAGGGAATTTAATAAGTTATTATTCAATCCGGCACGGTAATAATCCAGTCACCAGCAATCATTAATCATAATTCACAACTTTTATGACTTGTTCCCGCTTTCCATTACATCCAGTTTAGTGAGCCGCGCAAACCAATTTTTAAGCATTATTTCTAATCAAATTAGCACTCTGCGGAGAACAATTAAAAAAAAGTTTTACAGAGTCAGAGGACACTCATATGTCTTAAAGCGCGTCTCTTTGTGTGAACCATATAAAGCACATTTTACCTCCCAGTCTTCATTAACAGAATCTGGCTTTGCAATAAAAAATACAAAATAAGACAAAGGCTTTTGCATAGAAACAGACAGGAAAATGATGATAGTTCACCAACATAGGAGCTGGGATATTTGGCTGATAAAAAAAATATTCATACATTTCCACACTATACTTTCTGATATTAGAACTGGCCAACACTTTCCCTGCAGTATTGTTCACTAAAGATGTGAGAGCACAGTTTTCTTTGCGTTTAAATGTAAAATAATGAAGGATAGGGCCTATAGAAAGCTGTTCATGTTTGCCGGCACGTATGAAAGAGAACAGACCTCCCTGTCTGATTATGAATAAAAACACTGAGCATATGCAGACTCACCTTTACAGTAGGTAGGTGAAGAACCGCTGCCAAAAGGATGTGTACCAAACTGACAACAAAGTTCATGGTTGTAATTCCGCACGATGAGTCTTCAAATCTCTGTGGTCGTTTAAGAGTAAATAATAATAATAATAACAATAATATTAAATAAACAGCACGCACACAGTCAAAAAATGAAAAATGAATATTTCAAAAAACCGCGGCAAATCTTGGCTATAGCAAAAGCAAATCCATATCTTCCACACGCATATGGCACGTTCACAGGGACCGTTCCAGTGTCTCCCAGCAGCGCTCCGCTGGAAAGCTTACCATCCACAGAGCCTCGCTCATCCACAGACAAAGACACTATGATGGGTTTCAAAATCCACGCTGGAGCCGGGAGCTCAGGAACACAGCGATCCTCCAAAAATGACAGGAAGAATGTTAGACGTGGAAGCGGGAGACGGGCGGGTCAGCTCATCAACTTTACGCACCGGTGTCTCTTTACGATCATTAATCCCACAACATGAAGGTGTGTGTCCGTGCGCGTGGAGGGATACGGCAGGCACTGTCTGCCGGTATGAAGTGTTCCTCTTGCTGTCTTCCGCAGACCTCCCTGGTATTGTTTCTTCTTCGCTCCTGTGCTGTGCCTCGGTTTCTCTTGTCTCTATAAAGCTCTTCGGTGGAACATTGACAGACAGCAGCTTGTTCCCCGCACAGCAGCGGCACCAGTCTCTCTCGCGTTCTGTCTCCTCTTGGTGGCTGCTGCTGTAGCTCATGCGTTATTAAGGTGGCCCGGCATCAGCAGCCAACAGGCCCGCTGCTGGAGGCGGGGCGGCCGGCACGAACCAATGGCAGAGGGGAGGAGGGGGACCTTGATCGGACCTGCTGTACACGCACACACGGGAGAGGTTTCCACTGATGACGTAGCCTATCTTTTAATGAAGGCTGTGTTCATTGAAGCTGTTGGATGTGGTTGGTTTATTTTAAACATTTCAGCTATGTCTTGGTTGAGCATGGAGTTATTTGCTGAACTTCGGAGTTGAAGACTGTATCACAACAAAACAGCAACAACAACAAAACAGCTTGAGGCACTGAAGATCATCTTCACAGGACAAAGACAAGAATAGTTTACTACATGTCTAAGAATATTTCAGAACAGTGACTGTAAATACAGACCCATAGCCTACAGGTTGGTGTGTATAGCTGAAATATCACATTCAGTGTGTTATGTAAGCCGCACAAGTGATGTTAAGTCCTAAATGTACAGTTACGTAATTAACATGAAGCACAAGTGATGTTAAGTCCTTAATGTACAGTTACATAATTAACATGAAGTTATGGAGGTTAGGTTTCAGGTAACCTGATTTACAAAAGGAAAAGAAAAAACCTGATTAACCCGATTCAAGTTAACATCTTGGTCCCCACTGGCAGCTAGAGGTTAATTGTTGGAATAATGCAACTACATCTCCTAGTTTTTCATCTGGAAATTCCTTTATTTAACATAGTTTGTCACCAAGAACAACACTTATATTTTCCTATGGAAATGTGAAAGGTGTGACTTGTAGTCAGGCTAGCCATTAGGAAGTATGGAGAGGGGGACAACATTTGCCAGAATGGACCACCCTTCCACACCCATTGTGAGGGGGGTTACTATACAATCACTAATCATTGATGAATGAATGAATGAATGAATGAATGATTAGAGAAAAGTAAAATCAAACATTGACTGAAGAAATAACTGCAAGGTATTACATCAGATGATCAAATCTTTACTGAAAAATGCTACTTGAATTGAATATTGGTCAAGTTGTGTGCAGAACTGAAATAGTATAAAGAGTATATGGCTGTTGTCAGTTTTAAAGTTATACCCACTTTATGCAATTCCTAGACTGTTCAGGGACAGATCATTTTGAAAAAGGCAATATTCCCTTTTTCTTTGCCAAAATTTAGTGTAAGTTTGGAATGTTTTTTGTTCCCCTTCAAACAAGATAGCATAATATGGTTATTACTAGTGGATGCCATATGTCCTCTAGTTTAATAATGATAACTGTGTCTTCACTGTAGCTTTAGAAGTGAGCCTGATACAGCAGGTTTTATTTGCGCCTCACTCTTCAACTTCAGTTCCCCGTGTCACACCTGGTGCTTCATCAAACTTCTTTTTTGCCATGGCCACTCTGCTCCTTTCATTTTCTTCTTCTCTTTACACACCAGATTTTTTTTAAGCAGCCCCTGAGTTTTGGTGAGGCATTCTGACTTAGCTAATCAGACAGCAGTCAGCCTGACATGTTTCTGCAACATTTCACAACACCTGTATAGGCTGGGAGTATCAGACGGCACACTGAAATGTGTTTTAATGATAACAAGACATTCATTTATCATGCAAATACTTATAACTTGTGTTGTCAGTGATTTAAGTCAATAAGTAAATTGTTACCGTAGACCTTTTCATAGGCTGCCTCTTGGCCTTGGGCCGCGGTCATCTGTAGCCTTTGACCCCCTCACCCCCCGCGACGGCAGGCTTGCTTGTAGTGACAAATCCATGGAGAATTATCACCGACCCTGTAGTTCTCATCCGCTCTACAAAGCTCTTTTAGCGTGCTTTGGTTTTATGGCACACTACCTGCTCAGTACAACAAAATATCAGTCACGCAGTTTTACACAACAGCTTCAAAATCACAATGACAAACAAAGCATTACTGCTATTGAACTATAAATACTGAGATAGTATTTTGATATTCCTGTATGCATATTTGCCCTCTAGTGGCCTTTCGGGATCCCAGCAGTGTGTAAACCAGCACACTGATGCAGCATCATATGTAACACTGCTGACAGTATGAGGGGGTTCCTCTGTGAGCATTAGTAATCATTAAGTTAACACCCTTTCCTTAATAGTGACCTCATACTGTTCCAGTAGTAAGAGAATTAAATTCCAGCTCACAGAACCATCACTGTTTTCTGAGAAGCCCTGCCCTTTGCCTTCCCATCAAACTGAACTGTCTTTCACTTTCACTGTTGCAATTTGATCAGTGACATACACTCCGTTTCCTCAGCGTTTATTCTGGAGGTTGAAATGACCTTGCACGTTACACCTGACCAAGTCTAAATGTTTATGGCTGTTCTGAATGGCTGCACTAAAATGTACCAAAAATTCTGCCACCACACCAGAGTCAGATGTGATGAACTGTACAACTGAGGATAAGATACAGACAGTGTCTTCTCCAAGGCATTCATGTTGTCAGTCCTACACCAAAAAACAGAGGCGGGACCAAGTCGTGTTGTTGCAAATCGCAAGTAAGTCTCACGTCTTTGCACTCAAGTCCCAAGTACTTTGAGTTTAAAGTCCTACACAAAACATAATGTGTTCCTCACCAAATGTAATGCCATTTTAACAACAGAGTAGTAATATATTGCATTTACAAAAAACATGAATGTTTTAAAAATGTGCATTTATGTCTTAAAACAAGTTTGTTAGAAGTTGTTGCCTCTTGTCTGTAAATTTCGATCCACGTTTTACATACTGCAGGTGGATTTTTAGTTACCACCGAAATGTTTTTTATTTTTTCAAAAATGATCTCCGGTTTCATTTTTTCCAAGTGGCGCTCAGTAATGTAAGTTCTTCATACTTCACTCCTGCTATGTGACTGGATGCTGCTGGATTGGTTAAAAAAAAGTGAATCTGGCAATTGAAGTGTTGACTTGTTGGAAATGAAAATAGTTAAAGGATAACTTCGGTATTTTTCAACCTGGGCCCTATTTCCCCATGTGTATGTGTGCGTATGATTCATAGGTACTACTCGTTCTAAAATTGGTTCAGTATTGAGGGAGCCGGCAGCCGCGAGGTAGATATGGGGGCAAATGCGTCCCGTATAAGTTTGCGCATTAAAAGTGCTTTTTTTCGCCACTGACCGGTTCAGATCGCCAGTGCTATCTCTGTAAATAGCATACTAAGCATTTCCCTGACCCTTCACCTCTTCCTGGCCGTGACGTCATCTCGCGAGAGATTTGCTTATTGATGGAAGAAAGTAGGGTACAATATATACGAGGGCAAACTATGCAACAGTAAATGTGTGTCTCAGAGACAATTCTAGATATCAGTATTACATGCATAAAGACATATTAGTTATACTTACTTGATGGATAGTTGACCATTTGGTCCCTGTGGTTTTGGCCAC
The DNA here is from genome assembly GCF_006386435.1 of Epinephelus moara. Classification (NCBI taxonomy): domain Eukaryota; kingdom Metazoa; phylum Chordata; class Actinopteri; order Perciformes; family Serranidae; genus Epinephelus; species Epinephelus moara. Next base: position 3,385,491 of record NC_065511.1, read on the forward strand.
CTCCTCCAACTTATTTTGGGCACATGAAAAAAGGTATCCAGCACTGCCCTGTTGATCAGAGGGGGGAAATCCTCTAACGTAGTTACACAGCGTTAGTTTCTGTATCATCCCAGGACACATTGAGACCATGAATGTTGGGCAGCAGGTCCCACTCGTTGCAACACAGACATTCTTCCTCTGTGGGCATGGAGTCACAGCAACCACAGGAGCATCACCAGTCCTCAGAGATTTGCGTTCGTGCAGCCGCTGCTTCACCCTCGTTTGCTCGTTGGCCCTCTCTCTCTATCCTCGTCTGCTCTTCAGTTTGTAGGAGCTCCTCATCCGTATACTCGGGCTCAAATAAGTACGGGCGGCCATCGTAATGAAAGGGCTCATCCTCATTCTCGAAATCGGGTAAATATGCAGCCAGGATACCGATGCAGTAAAACTCTCAACTGTACTCCGGGACAACCAGCGCCACTCTGTGCGGCGCTCAGCATGGCTCCTCTGTTTTCTTCCGGCAACAAGCAAAGCTCTCGCGAGATGACGTCACAGCTGGGAGGAGGTGAAGGGTCAGGGAAACACTTGGTATGCTATTTACAGAGATAGCACTGGCAATCTGAACCGGTCAGTGGCGAAAAAAAGCACTTTTAATGTGCAAACTTATACGGGACGCATTTGCCCCCGTTACCGTTTTAGCTCGTTTCGCGGCTGCCGGCTGCATCCGCCTCCCTCAATACTGAACCAATTTTAAAACGAGTTGTACCTATGAATCATACGCACACATACACATGGGGAAATAGGGCCCAGGTTGAAAAATACCGAAGTTATCCTTTAATGTTAGTTGATTCAGGAAATGAAAAGATTTGTGGCACAATTTATTATTTATGTATGTATTTAGGTATGGAGGTGGGTGTAGTGGATGGTGTGTGGGCAATAGCAGTTTGACATCAGAGACTGTAGTTCATATCCTGATTCCAGCCTGTGGCTGAGGTTGATTTTAGTGAAAAATGGTGGTTTCAGTGAAATGTTAAGAAGCACGTTGTGTCTCTTTCCTCAAGTCACTGCAGACTTTTTATGCCTCAACACCAGCAACAGCCATGGCCAGGGACATTATATTTTTGGGATGTCAGTCAGTCCGTCTGTCATGCACTTGGGCCAGTGCTCCTGTTCACAAGCCACAAGCCTCTGTGAGACATGACTGGCTGACGGGACGCACAGAGCAGCCATTTTCTTGCTTATCTTCTGATGACATTCTAGACAAGCATTTCACCAAAATGGACAATTAGAAGAAAACAGCCCCATCTCACAGAATGTGACATGGGGCTAACATGTATTAAAATTGCATGCACCATGGACATACCCAATGGAAAGTAATTAAAGATTGTTTATTGCGGTGATCGCACAATTTCCCTGATTTAACAACATCATCCAGTGGGCAGTGGGGAATGTTTTGGCCCTATTGGTAGTATAAAGAAGAAGAAAGCAGCATTAGATGGAGAAAAATTCTCGAGTTGACTTTTCTTTTTTTTTCCAGTCTGCCCCTTTGTCCTAGCCTGGTAAGACCATTCTGATGATATAAGTTCAACATTCTGTTTCCCTCTCTGTATCAGTCTGGACTCAGTGCTGCCCCAAAACACTTTCCAGAAATTTAAATCCAACCGGGGCCAATCAGGGATGTGCATTATAGTTGACAATTAGTTGTTGTAGGTGATGATATAAAATGAAGGCTGCAGTTTGAAGTAACAGTAATGGCAGCTCCCGGAGCAACAAGCACTAACTCTGACGTTCGTAGGGTAAACACAGAAATAAGTGTGTTGCATAAGTTATTGCAGAAATCGAGTCAACAACAGCAATTAAATCAAAACAAGAGTATTCACCTGCAGAGTTTCTCAGAGGAAAAGACGTTTTCGTCACTCTTCCAACTGGATTTGTCAAAAGCTTGATTTGTCAGCTGGCTCCATTGGCAGGGGTGGACAGTCACGAAGTACATTAACTTCAGTACCGTGCTTAAGTACAATTTTTGAGTATCTGTACTTTACTCGAGTATCATTTTTTGGAAAATTATTACTTTGACTCCACAGCACCTGAAATAAAAATATTGTACTTTTGACTCCACTACATTTCTATGAAGGCCCTCCTTACTTGTTACATTTGCTTTGAAGTCAGGGGATGTTCTTCTTTTCTAAAATGCGAAAGTCCATAAACTGAGATCATGCAGTTCTGCATGTGGTTTGTTTGTTGAAGTGGCTTTCCCGTAGCTCCACCTCTCCCTACTCAGATTGGGCAGCTCATCGGTAAAGACAGGTAGAGAGGAGAGGTTGTGAGCGGACGATTGTATTTGGTTTTGCGGTATTGCTATGGCTACAGCAGCAGATGAAGATGAAGATTCCCCCACCAAATCACCCATGGCCATACCTTAAGTCCATGTTTGAAGTTTTTGAGATGAAGAACGATGTGTATAGTTTTAAATGTTTGCTCTGTTTACCGCGCACAAACTTCAATACTGCCAACAAGAAAACGGCGTCTAGCTTGAGAAAGCATGTCAAGGAATGTTAACATTTGCTTCATTCCAGATGAGTATTTTAAACAAAGTTGTCTGTGCTTGTAGTAGTTACAGTTTTTGTGCTGTGTTTGGACAAATGACTGTCTATGGATTTGTCTGCAAAGTTGTTAGAAATATAGATATAGAATACCAAAATATATAAAATGTAGAATAAATAAATATTATATATAGAAATATTTTTACTCACATTAGCTGTGGATTCACTCTGCGTGTGTGTGTGTGTGTGTGTGTGTGTGTATACCACAATGCATTTAGATAAAAACAAAATACTTTGAGTACTTAAGTATTTATGAAAGTGAGTACCCAGTACTTTACCTCAAGTAATAATTTGACTCAGCAACTTTCACTTGTATTGGACTAATATTTGACCAAGAGTGGCACCTTGTATGGTAGCCTCGGTCACCAGTGTATGAATGTGTATGTGAATGGGTGAATGTGACTCAGTAGTGTAAAAGCACTTGAGGTGGTCAGAAGACTAGAAAGGCGCCATACAAGTGCAGTCCATTTACCATTTACATATATCAGCGCATTGTGCCATCAAATGAATCTGATCTCCTGAACTCTTGAAGTCTTCTACCTGGGCTTGCACTGAACAGTTCCAGGGGCTGCAGGCTGCATAGCTCAGTTTATGCTGTAGTCGAACCACTTATAGACCTGACAGTTCAAAGCACCCACCTGGGAGTGTTCACACTTTGAATCATGTTGGGAGCTGTCATGGTGCTGAGATTTAAGCTTTCTGCTGGCTTTGGTCCACATCTGTTTGAAGTATGACACACACATTACTTACTTTAGATTACATTTATCTTGAGACCTTGACAAACAGTTATTAATAGCATTAGTTATTAGTGCAAGTAGCAATACATTAAAAAACAGTGTCTTCATACGTGTATTTATTGCATAGGGTACATTATTTTGAATACAATTGTGTATTTTACTCAATGCAAACATTCATATTGCTGTGCATTTATTGTAGCAGCACATTTTTATTAAAATAAATTCATCAGTCCCTCCAATTGTACAGTGTCAAGTCATGCACAATGTGAGATCTTTTCCATACTCCAGTTGTCTTTTATATATATATAAAAAAAGTGGTCAAATAAGAAAGTCAGTTTGACCAGTAACTGTAGTTTTCTGAATTAAAATAAAACACAAAATCAGAATCAGGTTAACAAGCCAACATCAAATTCAAATCCACAAACAAACCTCCTTACAACTACTGTACAGTGTGGAGGACTTTGTTTGCTTGAAGCTTGTCTTCTCAGGCAGTGCTTGCCATTAACGTCTTAAACCTAAGACTAAATATTGGGTTCATAAAATTTATTAGCAGAACTAGACAGCATAGTAGGAAACACCAAGTATACCATATCGAGTTTAAACATAAACAGTGGCAAAAACATGACAGTAACAGAGACATGTTCACAACTCCTGACCAGAGACAGACGGAGATAGCCACCAGAAGCTTGTGTCTGAACTCTCAATTACTTAATCTGGAAGTTATTACACATTATATTAAGCCAGCCACTTCTCATTCTGAAGTCATTAAATACTGCCGCTTTGTCGGTGATTTCAGCGTCAGACACCTGACACCTGCAAAAAGCCACCTTTCACGGCATATGATAAGTCGCCAGGGGCAGCCTAACAGAACCTATGCAGTGTTATGATACACTGCCGGTCGGCTGAATGGCACCTGTCGTCGCAGTATGATACGCCACTGGACAGCATCAGGTCAGGACTTTCACCCCAGAGCCCAATATTTTCTTTCCCTATGAATATACAGCCAAACCATGTTTTTTTTTTGTTTTTTTTCACTTAACCATGTGCTTTTGTTGATGTTCCAGTGTTGGTTGTGGTGTCTGGAAAATCAAAAGCAGATGCAGGAGGACACCTAGCACGTAATATGTAGATGTGAACAACTTAGGATGAGAACGAATTGACATGACTCTTTTTTTGTGTCATTTCAGGGTCAGATTCATGCATCCCTCCTCCAGCCATTCACCTCCAGTTCTCAACAAATCCAGGGTTTCTTCCACAGAAAGTCCCAGCTCCACATCTGATCCATCCAGATCTTCAGCCATTTCTCTTCACCCCTTCACTACCACCAGTGTCTAGACTCCATCTGGGGATAGTCCGAGTAATCAAGCTCATGGCATCATTACTCGCTTAAAACAATGATGTCACAATAACAGACTGCATAAAAATAATGGAAATAGCTACTATGATGTCACCCATTGGTTTGTGAACATAGGTGGTGATGCCTCAAGTTTGGTATTTCGGCTGTTGAGCCAGAAGTGACCATATGTATGTATGTAAGTATATATATATATATATATATATATATATATATACATATAAATATGGTTGGAATGCTATTATACAAGTAATCCCAGCGAGAGGAGTTACATACAGAGGGTGTGGGACATATGGATGCTTTGAAACTCAACATCTACACTGACAAAGAAACAACTCCTAGCCCAGTGTTCCAACATCCACAAACTGCAACTGCTATCTCAGCTAGAGGTTGAAAAGATACAACAACCTCGGAAGGGGGAAGCAGGACGACGGGTCAAAGTGGGGATGTCATTATCATCCCCACACTCAGAGATTGAGTACCAAGCCCCAAGCCCTTACAAGACAGATTCCCTTACAGCAAGGGTGAATGACCTGAGATTGAGAAAAATGAATAAACTGGAATAACAGCAACCTCGAAGCCAATTACCAAGGCTAAGTGACATAGTACCCTCTGAAAGTTGGCTAGATGATGTTAATGCAGTACTACGAACTATCCCCACTAGGACCATTACTGAGATGAATTAGCTGATGTACACCACAACAACAGTGATCCTAGAGATGCTTGGCTACAGGATAAACACCATTAGAAAACCAAGATCAAGGCAACACGGAAAGAGGTTAGTCAACTCTCAGAGCTGTAGAATGGGGAACTGAAGGTATGGGGAAGCAAGGGATCCAGAGGAAGTACAACAAACGGTCTATACTTGAGGCACTGGAGACTACCAAGCAAAGGCTCACAGCTCTGGCTACCTGCCTAAAGTGATACACAAGAGACATAGAAGCCAGAAGAATAAATAGGATGTTCTCCATGGAACCCTCCAAAGTGTACTCTCAGTGGCAAGGTAACAACACGAAAATAGATTCACCCAGGGCTGAAACTGAACAATACTGGAAGAGCATATGGGAGAAGGAGGCATCACATAACACCGATGCTAAGTGGCTAGTGGATCAAAGAGCAAACCACAGCAACCTCCCATAACAAGAGCCAGTAACCATTACAACAGCAGACATCCAAGAAAGAGTATCAAGCATGAAGAGCTGGACAGCACAGGGCCCTGACATGATCCACACCTACTGGCTAAAGAAACTAACTGCACTCCATGAATACCTGGCAGCACAAATGAACCAGCTGCTGATGGATGGGACCCATCCAGAGTGGATGACAAAGGGACGGACAGTCCTGATCATGAAGGATCCCCAGAAGGGCGCGGTCTCCTGTCAGGCATCATAGCGGCTAAGATGAATAGGCACACGGCCCAATACATGAGCAAGGCCCAGATAGGAATCGGAAGTAATATCAGGGGAGCCAAGCACCAGCTACTGGTCAATAGAGCAGTCAGCCAAGACTGCAAGACCAGGCAGATCAACCTGTGCACCACCTGAATTGACTACAAGAAAGCCCACGACTCAATGCCACACACATGGATACTGGAATGCTTGGAAATGTATAACATCAACAGGACACTAAGAGCCTTCATCGAGAACTCACTGAGGCTGTGGAGAACAACTCTGGAGGCCAGCTCAAAGCCAGTTACACAAGTTACCATCAAGTGTGGCATAGAATAGAATAGAATAGAATAATACTTTATTAATCCTTGCAGAAATTACTTTGTCACAGCAGCAGTGTATCCCTCAGGCAACACACACAAGACAATAATGACACACACAATTCAATAATGAACACACACAAGACAATAATGATAAAAAGTATTATAGCATAATAGACAAGTAAAAAGGAGCAGGAGCAGGTTAATAGGTACTGTGCATAAGTCACTGTGCATTAAAAAGTCTGGTGGCCGCAGGCAGGAAGGACCTCCTGCTAAGCTCAGTCCTACACTGCAGTCAGGGCTGCCCCTGACCAAAGTGGGGCCCTAAGCGAAATTTTATTTGGAGGCCCCCATCCCAAATGTATCATAGGTACAAAATGACCGTACAACAACTTGCCATTTAACTTGACAACCTTTACTGGCAATAACAAATGTACTGTAGATACACTAGTTTGGCTGTATGAGTCAAATAAAATAAAAAAATTCAACCTGAAATAAATAAATAAATATTAAATAAAAATAACTTAAAATCTGAGTCACAAACAGCCATCAATTACTCATCAAAAGAAAGTAACTTCCACCACCTCAATCCCCCACCCTTGATTAAACACTGAAAATAAAATAAAAGAGGGAGACAGGTTTTTCCTATTTAATCTTATTTTGTCATATTTCTCCCTCTCCCCTCTCTGGAGGTGTCTGATCTCCCTCAGCCCTCCACCTCTCCCACCTTAATTAAACACTGAAAACAGAAATAAAATACAGAGACATTCTTTTCTATTTTCATCTTATTTAGCTATATTTCTCCCTCTCCCCTCTCTGGGGCACCAGTGCTGCTCAGGAGTTTGCTGGAGACACAGTTCTTCATCTGGACGTACTGTGGTCTACAGGTGAGATAGTCCATGGTTCAGTCAACCAGCGCTGATTCCACATTCATCTTTCTCATCTTCGCACCAAGGAGCAGTGGCTGGATCGTATTGGAGGCACTTGAGAAATCAAAGTACATGATCATAGACCAAGGTGATGCACTGTCCCCGCAACTGTTCTGCATAGGCCTTAACCCCGTCAGCCAACTCATCACAAAGAGTGGCTATGGATACCGGTTCAGAAGTGGAGCAACCATCAATTACCTCCTCCACATGGATAACATCAAACTGTATGCCAGTAGTGAGTGAGACATCGACTCACTGATCCACCTCACCAGGATCTACAACACTGACATCGGAATGTCATTTGGACTAGATGAGTGTAGTTGGATGGTGTCCAAGAGAGGGAAAATGATCAGAATGAAGGGGGTTGAACTACCATTGGGCAGTATTGCAGATTTTCAGGACAGCTACAAATACCTTGGGATCCTGCAGGTAAATGGGAACTACGAGGAGTCCGCAAGAAAGTCGGCCACAGCCAAATCCCTACACAGAGTAAGGCAGGTCCTGAAAAGTCAGCTGAATGGAAAGAACAAGGTGCAAGCCATCAACACGTACGCCCTGCTAGTCATCAGATACCCCGCTGGTATAATAAGCTGGCCAAAGGAGGCGATAGAGGTCACTGATATCAAGACAAGGAATCGTCTCACAATGCATGGAGGGTTTCATCCCAAGTCCAGCACCCTGAGGCTGTACACTAAGAGGAACGAGGAAGGCAGAGGACTCATGAGCACCAGAGTCACCGTCTAGGACGAAACAACCAAGATCCAGGAATACATCAGGAAGATGGCCCCCAAAGACTAACTGCTAATTGAATCAGGCAGCAGAAACCCAAGAATGCAGAAGAGAAGGATGAACCATTATGGAATCATGGGCTGACTGGCACTGGTCATCGCAGCACAAGTACAGGCCCTAAGCACAAGGGCCATAGAGGCCAGGGTCTACCACAGCAGATCAGACGCAAGGTGCAGGCTGTGCAAAGATGCCCCTGAGACAGTCCAGCACATAGTGGCAGGGTGAAAGATGCAAGCAGGATCAGCCTACATGGAGAGACACAACCAAGTGGCTGGGATAGTGTACAGGAACATCTGGATCCAGTACACAAATCCTGATGGGAAACACCACCAGAGGTGGTTGAGAACATCAGGGCTAAGATCCTGTGGGATTTTAGCTTCCAGACTGACAAACAGCTGCTGGCTAACCAACTGGACATAGTGGTGGTTGACAAACACCAGTAGAGGGCAGTGGTGGTAGATGTGGTGATACCAGCTGACAGCAACATCAGAAAGAAGGAACACAAAAAGCTGGAGATGTATCAAAGGTTGAAAGAACAGCTGGAACAGATGTGGAAGGTCAAAGTTAATGTGGTCCCCCTGGTAGTAGGAGCACTTGGGGCAGTGACCCCCAAACTGGGAGAGTGGCTTCGACAGATTCCAGGAAAACACATCTGAAGTCTCAGTCCAGAAGTGTGTAGTCCTAGGAACAGCTAAGATACTGCGCGGAACCTTCAAAGGGTGAGAGGGTGATTTTATCTATCTATCTATCTATCTATCTATCTATCTATCTATATATGTGTGTGTGTATGTGTGTGTACAAAACAGTGGAGTGTAGATATGAGTGATTATGAAGACAATTTTACCTTTTACTTTAATTTGGAGGTTTTGAATGTTGGTCAATATCCTGATGCATGCTGGCACATATCAGAGCAGAAGAGGTGGAGTCCTACCCTGTTCAGAGTGATGTACCTCCAGCCCCTCTTCCAATCCCCAGTAGAGTCTGGCTTGTCTCCTTTCAACTCAGACCTGCAGTCTAATCACAGAGATGTCTCATTGCTCCACTGAAGCCACTCCACATAGTTATCATGGTCCATGCCCTCTCTAGCCTCCTTCTCCTTCTCCTTCTCCTTCTCCTTCTCCTTCTCCACTGTTGTCTTTTCTCCACCTTGTCTTGCCTGAGATGAGATTCAAACCATCAGAAAGGGGGATGAACCTTATTGTGTTAAGCAGCAGCCCTGTAACAAGAATTTGCACTCTCTGGCTAGTTCGACTTGGAGACCGATACTTTAAGCATGTATTTTAGGGGTTTACAGTGAGATGAACAGCAGAGGAACACTCACACAACACAGATGTTGTACCTGAGATATTTTTGTTTTTCTTTAGCAAGATCATTTTACATACTTTATTCATGTGACCATGCCATGCCCATAAGAGAAAAGTCCTGGCTAACAAATTGAGTAATTTAATATACACAGAATCCTTTTTTGTGGAAAATACTGCTGTCGTGGAACCAGATAAAGTTTTTAAGAGCAGCAGTTTTCAATGTGACAAATATTTTTTGGTTTCACTTTTGTGACCAGGTTTACAACATTCATGTTAAATAGAAATATATTCATGTTAACTAAATATATTTATATATGAATATATAAATATATAAATATATTATTATTTATTGAGCATTTGCAAAATCCAGGCATGTAACAGGCAGAAGTTGACATACTGTCCCAGGACATCAACAACCAATGCAACCAGGCTACCTTGCACATCATATGTCAGTGTGAAAAGTCCATGACCAAACGTGGATATGTGGCGAGGTTGGAGTGAGAAAGTGTTCCTTTACACTGTGGTTGACTTTTTCTATGTTCTTATGAATTCTTCTTCACATTTTCCATCACGTTTTTAAGCCCTAGTTCTGAAAAGTGCAGTACACATTTGTTTACTCCCCCTAACACTTCAACTGAGTGCTGGAGATGCCTAAAACAGGTTAAAGTATAACTTGTTTTTCAGAGATGGAGATATCAACTCAAAATCTGCTCAAACAAACAGTTGAAAAGACCATTAAATTATTTGCCAAGCTAGCAGTGGCTAAATGTCAAATGATTGGTCAGTCCATAGCTACTTTGATCCAAACTAAAATATTTCCAAAACTATCGGATGGATTTGACATTTGTGTAGACATTCATGGTGCCTGTTAGGTGAATGACTTTGGTAATCATCCGACTGTTTCTCTAGCTCCACCAGCAGGTCAAGGATTTCACTTACCTTGTGAAATATCCATGAGACAGACTGGCACAAAATCTGGTCCACACATTCATCCTTACACATCCTTAAAGAGTAAATACGCCCAGGCTAAAAATTCAAAATATGCTGCCATCTAATGACTGCTCTGTCTATTGTGCACTAGAGCATTCTCCACCCCGGTCAAAGGTAGTACAAGGCCACGCTTGATTACACCCAACTGTGATGATGTATGGTCAGAGGTTCATCCTACTTGAATTGGTGAACCTTAATCAAGTGGCTTTAATTTAACCATACCTTCACCAGACTGTAGTTGCCATCATATTGAATACAGTTTTAGCTTTGCAAAATTGTCCACTCACGACATTCTGTTTAGCAACAGGTTTGAAGAGAAGACACACAGATGACAAGAAGAAAACACATCTTGCTTAGCTCATTTATTTTATTACTACTTTTAAACCTAATGAGAATTTTTCCCTTGGATGAAACTAGCTTTAGTGACCAAAGGAACAGACATGCAATGTGACAGAGATTGGATTAAACTGAGCCTGGAGAAATCCACCAACCACAAAAACAACAGGTAACTCATATACCTATTGTACGCCAAAGAAAAGCTTTCCTTGGCGTTAATGTTTGATGAGTAAAGGGTGAGGCAGGGAAATATTTCACATGTATGTATGCAGTGTGCACCACTCACTCCATATTCATTCACCAGAGAACAGCAGTGCAGTAAGACAGGATATTACTGAATTATGTAATTTGCAGTGCGTCTCTAAAAACACATGGCCCCAATTATTAAAAACCCCGAACTGTCACAGAAGAACTGTGGTCATCTGCAGCACATGTGATGTTAGATTAGCTGAAACATCTCTGTAGCTTTGAGAGACAAAACACATTGGTTTTCCCCACAACATAAAGGACATTTTGCTGAAGTAATAGTGGCAAATGATTTTCTTAATGCTGTGTCAGAACCATATAATATGGCAACAGTGATAGGTGCTTCAACAGCTCTACCAGCCCCTTCTCATCCCCCGGTCGTCCAGTGCCAACATTTTGTCACGCCCCTCAGCATGTGATATTAATGCCAAAGGCACCCTTATATGACTTCATAAGACACACCCGGCTTCACTCTTTATCCAACGTAAACTCACAAGCCGCAATATGTCACTTGTGAAACCAGAAATCAACATTATTTTAATGTAACGTTACATACATTTAATCCAAACCACAATGATTTTTTAAAACCCAACCAAGTAGCTTTGTTGCCTAAGTCTAACCACGACTGTTTCACAACATTAACCAAGTGCATCTCAAGAAATACACATTCTGTACCGTGTTAGGACCCTCGCATTAGCCAGATAGCCATGAAGTTCACAAATATTGGATAATCACTGTACCTGATATAGTTTTTTTTTTAAAAATATCCTTAATGATTCTGCTAACCCCCAGATCTTTTCTCTAGCACCACCATCAAGACAAGCAACACTTGAGCAACATTCTTCATTCTTGAAATATTACATCGCATTGCAAATTTACAGTAGCCAGATGTCCATAAAATTTGCTGTGGATTTCTGGGCTTCCACATGAATGAATGGGGACTGTCCTCACTAAATAGAATAACAGCTTTAGTCATTTGATCAAAAGACCTTTGATTACATTTTCCTGATAATCTGAGAAGCAAAGTAATAAGTAGCCAAGTGGCAACCTTAAGGACTGAGAAATGAAGCCAACATGAGAGTGCTAAAAACTGCAGTTCCTTGAACAGCCTCTTAGGACTGGCTCCAAGTGTGAGTCAATCCCCATAGACCCCCATGTTAAAATGCCCAGTTCTTTACAGCAGAAAGTATGTTTACAGCCTAGTAGAAAAAAAATGTTTTACTCTCTTTAGCTAATTTTAACATTTATTACACAGGCGGTGAATTTTTATATAGCTCACCTGTTTAAATGTTACGCATAATTAGCAGAGTTGCTGCTTTAAATGACAGGTGGGTGCCCATCCATTGCTTAGTTGCTAGCACAGTAAAACATTGTTTAGGTGGACCCTCCAATGTGTTTAATGTTCAGTTTTTCCCATAGGTACATTTTGTTTTAGTGGTTTAAAGCTTGTATTTTGTCAGCAAAAATGAACATTTATGTTAGCATAATCAGAGTTAACCACAGCTGTACATGAACTGTCCTAACTAAGCTAGCAGCTGGTGATAGGTTTATCTTCACCTAAATACCATCACTTCTAGCTCCAAAAATGTAATTGGTGATGGCCAAAATGCAGAACTCGAGGCTTCAAAAGTGTGGCAGCGGCTTTGGCTCAGAGGTAGAGCGGGTCATCCATCAATCTGAAGATAAGTAGTTTGATCTCCGGCTGCTCCAGTTTGCATGTCGAAGTATCGTTGAGCAAGATACTGAACCCCAAATTGCTCCCAATGGTGCTTCTATCAGGGGCAACCAGTCAGGTAAATCATGGTTCACCACAGTCACAGAACCCTGCCCTGTTCTCCAGGAGAGGAGAGAGAGAGAGCAGGTATGTGTCTGACTGCGTGACTGACAGTACAGCCTACATTAGACATAACATGTAAAAGCAGAAATGATCTACTGTGTCATCTTTAAAATGGGAGATAAGTTTACATTGATTGGCCCATGTTGTTATTTGCAACGTTTTATAATCAGAAGGCAGAAGTGGAGACAGACAGACACAGAGGCCCAGCAGAGGAAAGAATGGAGTAGGGGAGACAGACAGACAGACAGACAGACAGACAGACAGTCAGACAGACCCAACAGAGGAGAGCTGTGACACATGTGCCAAGTTGTAAGTCAAGTGTATCTGACATATGTTTGGCCGGCGAGGAATGGTGTGGGGGCATGTCAGACTTGCGTCCAGGGGCATACAATTTGATGATCCTCCCCAGGTGTGTGAATGTGACTCATAGTGTAAAAAAATGCTTTAAGTGGTCAGATGACTAGAAAGGCGCTGTACATTTACCATTTAAATCAGAAAACATTTATTTAGATTACTTTTCCAACACTAACAGGCTGTTTTGGAAGGCATGGACAAACAACCTATTTTGTTATTTGAGAATGCAGACCCATTGAGATGAAAACTTGATTTTAACAAACAGTATATATTCAGTCCCATTACTGGAAAAGCTCCTACTATACAGTTGCAAGGTGAGAATTTCTGTTGCTGTCCATCTCACAGTTGTCTTTTAATGCTCTCCTCAGTGTACCTCAACATACAAACACAGGAGTCTCCCAGATAATTTAACTACACTATTGGTTTATGTCATGGCAACCCAACTGCCAAAAAGTGCTGACATTGTACATTTCTAAAAACCACAGATACATTACATTATGCATGTTATTATGTGGCAGATATGTTGAAACTTTATGTTTCAAAAGTGCTTTGGTTTATGTGTGGAACCCCACTGGATTATGGATAGGAAAAGATGATGTTTTGGCTTAAATTCCGCACTGGAAAAGTGGCAATATCTCGACAAAAAAAAATAGTCTAAGTATTTGTAGTTCTCAGCAATATACAAAGCCAACATTTTCAGCGCTATTTTCTTTGTTTCTGAGAAATCAGCAATTTTTATTTTATTTTATCATTATTATTTTTTTATTGATTTGGCATGGCAGATGGCTCTTACTATACCCATGAGCTTCAGCTGCTGTTGCTATGGAGAAGAAGCCAGTCAGAGGCGCAAATCATACAAATTGAGTCAGAATGTGAAAATGAATTAATTTCAGCTTGTATCATCCGTTCTATAAAATGTGTTGTCTTATCTCTTCACCCTATTGCTGGCGGTACATGTAACAACACAATGATAGGATATTTCCAACCAGAATGCATCTTCGGAGTCATAGTTTACCTCTCTACTTCTGTCCGCAGACTTGTACCTTTGACTTAAGAACCACATATTCTCCAATGCAGGCTTTTTTTTTGTTCTTATATCTCATCTCAGTGTTTTTCAGAGGAAAGAGAAGCAATGGCAGAGTCAGCAGGAAGTATTAGGGTCTGTGAGAAATAATATGAAACTGTATCCTGACCTTGGTTTTTCAGCATTCTTAAAACTTTATGATTCATTGGACCTCTTGCAAGATGACATGGCATGGACGATTCCAGTCACCTTTCTGTGAGCTCCGTTAAATTTGTGCTAAATTAAGGCTCTTATGTCTATTGTGTATGTCTTGGTGGTTCTTTTGTGGTTGGTTTTGGACGGTGGTGGCGTGTAGCTGAGAGTTACTTGTTGACGTGAGGAAATTAACTCACCTGTCTTTAAACTCTCCGCCTGGTGACTTTTGCTAATTAGCTGCTAGCTAGCCAGTTTGAGATTTTCAAATGCAAACATCAGTAAACACTGAGGAAAGATGGAGAATATGGGCACCAATGTAACTCCCTATTATTAGGTAGCTCTAATAAGTCCTTAAAAACTCTCCAGCTAATTCAGAATGCAGCGGCACGTGTACTAACAGGAACTAAGAAACAAGATTATATTTCTTCTGTTTTAGCTTCTCTGCACTGGCTCCCTGTAAAATCCAGAATTGAATTTAAAATCCTACTGTTAACTTACAAAGCTCTAAATGGTCAAGCTCCGTCATATCTTAGAGAGCTCATAGTGCCATATTATCCCACCAGAACACTGCGCTCTGAGAACGCAGGGTTACTCGTGGTCCCTAAAGTCTCCAAAAGTAGATCAGGAGCCAGAGCCTTCAGCTATCAGGCTCCTCTCCTGTGGAATCATCTTCCTGTTGCGGTCCGGGAGGCAGACACCGTCTCCACATTTAAGACTAGACTTAAGACTTTCCTCTCTGGTGAAGCTTATAATTAGGGCTGGCTCAGGCTTGCCTTGTACCAGCCCCTAGTTAGGCTGACTTAGGCCTAGTCTGCCGGGGGACCTCCCTTAATACACTGGGCACCTTCTCTCCTTCTCTCTCTCTCTCTCTCTCTCTCTCATGTCCTGTTTCTGCATCTTGCTAACTCGGCCATATTGCATGTCACTAACTCGGCTTCTTCTCCAGAGCCTTTTTACTCCACTGTCTCGCAGGTGAACTTAAATCGCAGCGGTGCCTGGATAGTGTGATGTGTGTAGTTGTGCTACTGCCGTGGTCCTGCCTGATGCCTCCTGCTGCTGCTGTTATCATTAGTCATACTTCTACTGTAATTATACACATATGATTATTGTCACATATTATTGCTACTTTCATTATTGTTGTTGTAAGCTACTGTCATTACCATCTGTCCTGCATCTCTCCCTGTCTCTCTCTCTGTCTTTGTCTCTCTTTCTGTCTTATTGTGTCAGACGGATTAATGTTAATTTATCATGTTGATCTGTTCTGTACGACATCTATTGCATGTCTGTCTGTCCTGGAAGAGGGATCCTTCCTCAGTTGCTCTTCCTGAGCTTTCTACCATTTTTTTTCCCCCGTTAAAGGTTTTTTTGGGGGGAGTTTTTCCTTATCCGCTGTAAGGGTCCTAAGGACAGAGGGATGTCGTATGCTGTAAAGACCTGTGAGGCAAATTGTGATTTGTGATATTGGGCTTTATAAATAAAACTGATTGATTGATTGATTGATTGATTGATTGATTGATGGCAGTTGAACTAGCATCCTGCTAGCCATTGTACAGGTGTTGGAAAATAAACTGGACAACCTTTGTGCTGCATCAGTTACCAATGCGATATCAGGAACTATAATATCCTTTGATTCACTGAAAACTTGGCTAAATCCTGGACAGTGCGATTCAACTGGGTGACTCTTTTTCTACGTGCCGATCTACCAGAGCACAGGACTCTGGCAAGAGAGGGAAAGGAGATGTGTGCTTTGTGGTGAATAAGGACTGGTGTGACAGTGGGAATGTGAGGTGTTGTCCTGTTCCTGCTGTGGATCACTGCATCGGTTCAGAGGTGGCTGTAGTGAGGCACTGCCTGTTATCAGGGGGAGTGACCATGTAGTCGTCTTGTTGAGGTCGGGATATGTGGACAGTTCAATCATTCCATGGCCAGAAACCATCGATTATCAGAATCACTTGGAAACATGGACAATTATAAAGCAGCAGCCAACAACACAGGCTATTCTAACAAAACTTTTCATATGTTTTCCTATGAAAAGCAATGCACCCAGATTCATACATATCCCTTTATACCTGTATTTTGAAAGGCTGTTGTTAACGCATTAGTCACATTATTGTGACCAATGCTGACAACAGTAAACAAGGAGGCAGCCTGAGTGCTTGTGAGGAGGCACCAGGACTTTCCCCTGGAGTCGTGGGTTCGGACCCTTGTAAGTTTTGAGTAGATTTTAAGGTACGTCCTCACTATGTTTCTTTTCTTAAACCTAACCACAGTAACTTTTATCTCCTAAACCTAATCCACATTAGGTTTACATTAATTACGTAACTGTACATTAAGGACGTATGTGTTAATCTCCAGCCCATTGTTTACAAGCCGGTCTGGCTGCGCGTTCATGTACGTACAAATGCCTGTTTTAATTAGTGTTACAGTAACGTTAAGCACATGTTGCTATGTCGATTCAATTAATTTAATGTTACAATCGTAGGATGGGTTAATGTCTGGAGCTTGAGTTATTAGCGGCTCGGTCCCAGCAATGGGTCAGGCGTTTCGGTTGTGTTAGGTGAGTAGCCCGGCAGCCCAGCTAACATTTGCAATTAGCATTGTAAAATGTAGCCCGGCAGGCAGCCTGGCGGCTGTGTTTAGCTATTCCCCTGCCTACTTCAATGATGATG
>NC_065511.1:3403011-3407692 GCF_006386435.1 Epinephelus moara
AGCGGAGCCTGCGGAAGAAACACCGGGACCGTCTGGATGTGATAGTCCGTGGAGATGCTGCAGTACTCGCCGGCACAGACGAGGCGAGTGGGGGGGTGGGGGGTGTTGGAGAGCAGAGGTAGAGGGAGGAGTGGCTCATGACACACTTTGTTTTGCTCTACAGGCAGTGCACAACAGCGAACCTAGCGGTGAAACGATTTTGCTTATTGCCCCTTTAAGAAGACTTAAAAAAGGACTAAATCACAATGCACAACTTAGAAGAGCTGATGGGATCACATTTCACTGGAGTTGTACCTTGTATAATTCTATGTGACAAATAAATTATTGATTGATTGGTTGATTGATGTACAAGTTCCATCATGTAAGCATGTAAAGAGGGACAGTTGAGTTGCATTTTTATTCACATATGTCCAATTTTGTCTGTGATTTTCCATCCAGGGTTTAACCAGGTACAACTATAACTTCTGAAGAAATTAAACATACACTGTGCCTTTATGCACACACCAGTTCATTCACCTGCAGTCTCAAGTTTGGAAGAGTAATGAAGCTTAGCAAGCAGCATGTGACTCCTTGCATGCAACCCTATTAAATGTCACTTGGAGTTAATGAATGGACATACAGTTCAGGTCATTAGAAGGCTGTAGAGTGTACACTGTATGTATTGCTGAGCAGGCTACCACTCCTTGACCTGTAAAAGAGAACATGCTATTCTTCTCTCACTGTGGGTCTCAAGTCTTTATCAAGATCCTTCTCCGGACTATCTCAGATAGTCTGCTCTTTACTTTGTTGCGTCTCTCAAATGCCTGATACTGTGCCAACTTGTACAATAGGCCTTCTTCTGTATCCTAAGACTGTCTGTAATACATGTCTGATAAATTTTGTTCATGAACTTGTGATAAGTTACTGTACAACAAGTTATGCTGTAGGCTGATATTACTGATTTCCATGACAGAGGTTAGACCAGCTGCTTTAACCCAAATGCTGTCTCACCCAAACTCTGCACACATGAAGGTCAGGTCGGCACCCTGGGGAGATCCTTGCCCTATCTGATTCCCATTCTAACCTGAGGGTCAGGCCAAAGCACGCAAGACCTCTCACATGCTTTCTACCAAAATATTTAGTCTGGATCAAACTTGCAGGGGAGTCACAGTGATAACGTGCACAAGAAGAGGCCCATCACACCATATTTATGCTGCAGGAGGACAGTGAGAGAGGACAGCAAAGAAAGCATGAGGGGGGTGGAGGATGTGAGAAAGTCCTCGCATGTGATGTAACCTAATATGAAAGATTGAGGAGGATACCAACACACTCTTTTAGTATGAAGAGCCTTAGGCTTTAATTGAAGAATAACAAGCAACAACCATCACATCCTCCCTGTAGTTTCTGCTGATGCCACCAAAGCCCAGTCAGGTTCCAGGGGCCACAAAACTTTATGAGCTTTTCTTCTGTTTCATCAACACCCGCAATAAACACACAGACCGGTTTTCACAAGTTTCTGGAATCAGTCTTTCTGTAAAACATTCTGCCGTCTTGATTAGCTGGGACAATGTGAAAGGGGTCTCTGGTAGCAAATATCCTACAGAGAATTATACACAGCCTGGATAAATAATAGACATAGTCTCTGTGATGTCACCCATAGGTTTCTGAAGAGCCGTTTTAGCCTCATTTTTTTTTTTTTTTATTATTTCCACCAAGCATTGCGGTTCAGTTCAGTTCAGTTCAGTTTAGTTCATTACACATTAGTACCGTTTTTTTTTTTTTTTTTTTTTCGTTTCCATTGTAAAAATGTTGTGGATGGTACCAATAGAACTGCCCCCATTTTTTGAAACCCCTCTGCTGGGGTAGCCAGCACACTTTCCAATACTAAAAGGTGGAGCTAGAAACAATCCGTTGATTGGTCAACAAAGAACTGTCAGTCTTGCTCCGGCCTGAGTTGGGGCTGGTTTTGAAGGTTATGTAACCACAGTTCATACCAGGTCAAGTTTTACATACGTAAGTTAACTATAACTATACAATGAAAGGATGTTGTGTTGCCTCTAGCAGCAGCTGTAGACTGAAAAAAAATAATTTCACTATGCCAGTTGCCAGCAGCTCAGGCAAATTTTAATAAGTGAAATGTTTACTTGTAATGTTATTCAATGCATGAGTTGACGACATAAATTAATCAACACACCTTAAATTTCATTATGACAACTCTGACTATTCTGTTTGTTTTTATTGTCTGTCTTGGATGACATAAGCTTTAGTGATGATTGGATCTTTAAGCATTTAAAAAACGCATATGAATTTTAACCGGCATATATTCTGTTTCCTCAGGTGGAGAAAAAACGTGGTGGAGCATTGTTTCAGTGCCCTCTGGCGGCATCAAATCCTTGCTCTTGACATTGACAATGTCTCAATGCAGAAAACAATTATTTTAAATATCCTATCAAGAGAGACATTCACTCCAGACTGTTCTTTTTTGTTCTGACAATGTTGGCATGCAACCCTGTTCCGTGGACAATAAATGAAGCGCAGACTCCCCTCTGCATCCCCTGTGAATGGAGCAGTGAGTAACAACCACCCTGCCTACATTTAAGAATACTATTTGTGGTGGTGGAAACTCTAAACAGATTTACGATCTAGGTACATGTCTATAGGGGTTACGTTTGATTCCAAAGTGCTATACCAGAAGTTTTTTTTTGGAAACAGGGCTTTTGAAGCTCAATCTGAGACTCCTGGCCATTGCTATCTTGGATGTGCCTGACTCTGTATTACTCCCGGCTAATCCAAAATTGGACAAAGAGGTGGAGTATGGGTGGAGCTAAAATGGGCAAAATGAAGCCTGGTTGCTGAAAAACACCATCCTAGTTCAAAGCTATGAAGCAAGCTAAGGCTTAGAAGCTATACAAAGCTATATACTACAGTCAGATTGTATAACACAAGGTTAGATTTCCATGAAGTCAAACATAATAACACATAAGTAATCAAAAAAATAAATATTCCTAAAAATATATTCCTCCTGAAATGCAGACCTAACATTATGTAATAACACTGGGTAGGGAATGTCTAGTAGTGGGCCCATAGGTAACTTAGGTTTAACATAGACTGAATAATGACAACCATACCACTGAGTACAAAAATACCAGTTTGTCTTTTTTTCATAAATCACAATATTAAAAAGTCACTCTAAAAGTCCTGGGCTGAGATGGCTATGACAGGACAGTACCGGGCATCAGGGATGCAACTAAGCTGGAGGCGCCTCTAATGCACCAAGGAAGCAGCTGAGGCAGCAGCAGACTGACCACTGTACCTGGCCATGAAGTGGTCACAGCCAGGTCACTCTCTAATGTTATTCCCTGCCCTGCTACCTATGGGGGACAATCTAACCCCCACAAAACCGGGATTAGATTGTCTTTTGTTCTTTGCTGTTGGTGACACTAAAAGTCACAAATGGCACCACCTCAACCACCCACAGAGCAAATGGGTGCTCAGCTCTGCCAAGTCTAGCATTAATGTCACATTTGCCATTAGTATGACCAGTTTAATGTTAACATTGTATCATATTAGCCAACTAATATGGTGGACCTCTTTTATCCAACCTCACAAAGACACCTTTTGTTCAAAAGTACTGTTATCATCACCCTAAATTCTTTGGTACATGGCAGTTTGATAACAGTGGCAATTGCTCTAAGACTGCAAGGGAAGCTCAGCTTCCCCTAAAATGTCAAAAAATAAGTGGTCAAATATGTACTGTTGTGTTTACATTTCATTGACTAAATATGCGCTAGAACGCGTTCAACTTTTGTTCAGAATCAGCTACTTATCACAGGTCACTGACGCGACTTTCTTCTCATTCATTTCCGTACGGTCACAGTGCATTAAACAGTGGAAGCTCAGCGTCCAAAGACTTCAATGGGGAAGCATAGAGTGGGTTGTTCCACTGCAGCGCCCATCGGACGCTCAGCGTCTCTGAGGGGTCTATGGGGCAGTGGGCTGGCCTCGGCTGGCCTGGACGCTGGGCTTCTGCATGATGATTGGATGATCTGTCTGAGGCTGAATCCCTTTTTGATTGACAGCGAAATGAGTGAATCAGCAATCTTGAAATATAAACCACCGGAGCATTTTTCAAGGTTCATTCCGTTGTTCCGAGTTGATCTGGAGACTTTTCCAATCCTCTTAGTGACTTTTTCTTTGTTAAAAACGACTAGCGACAAATCTAGCATCTTTTTCTGGTGTTATTGGAGACTGTACTCGTGTTTGGAGACTCTGACTTCTGTCGCTCTGCAGTTACTGTCCCCAACGAGCAGCGGGTGCTGCTGTGAGCCCCTCCACCGTCCCAAAGCACTCACAGGCGGTCACACTCATAGACATATATACATAGACACCGCATTGACTGCCGCTGCCTATCGGAGCCGACGTCCTCGCCGGCCGCCATCTTGGATGGGTCTCACTTCGCCTCCACAGTGCATTCACTTCTATTGAGGAAGGAGCTGTATGCACAAGTAAAATAGAATAACTCACTAAATTTTCAACTGATTTTCACGCGGTTTGGTTTGTTACAAACGGCACACATGTAGTTATGATACAGGATGCTTTCGTACATTAAAAATACGGGATTTCATGCTTTAATACTTTCTGCAGATAGCAACAGCATGTTATTTAGGTCACAACACAGTTATTTTATTCACCTCAACCCCAG
>NC_065511.1:3409897-3430359 GCF_006386435.1 Epinephelus moara
CATCACACTCTGGGGTTGAGGTGAATAAAATAACTGTGTTGTGACCTAAATAACACGCTGTTGCAATCTGCAGAAAATATTAAAGCATGAAATCCCGTATTTTTAATGTACGAAAGCATCCTGTATCATAACTACATGTGTGCCGTTTGTAACAAACCAAACCGCGTGAAAATCAGTTGAAAATTCAGTGAGTTATTCTATTTTACTTGTGCNAAGCATCCTGTATCATAACTACATGTGTGCCGTTTGTAACAAACCAAACCGCGTGAAAATCAGTTGAAAATTCAGTGAGTTATTCTATTTTACTTGTGCATAAAGCTCCTTCCTCAATAGAAGTGAATGCACTGTGGAGGCGAAGCGAGACCCATCCAAGATGGCAGCCGGCTAGGACGTCGGCTCCGATAGGCAGCGGCAGTCAATGCGGCGTCTATGTATATATGTCTATGGTCACACTAGCCTCGCGCAGCAGCCCCAGAGGGTAGAATTTACGTATAAATAAACTGACACATTTTATGATGTAGGCCGAAAATGAGCTTCCCCTTACTTGAAAGACCACCAGCCGCCACTGTTTGATAAGTGTAGCTAGCATTCGCTCTTATTAGTATCATTAGCATAGCTGGGCTAACCTTAGGCTAATTTACGAGCTGGCTAGTAAGTACATTTACATTTAACCACACAACAAGCCATATTATTTGTTAAATATTTGCACGAAAAACTCTATGAAGGCACTAGCACCACAAACACGGTCGTGAGGTCAAGTTCAGTGACTAGCTGAGATGTTGCCTAGCAGACAGCTTTGACATGGCACTCACCTGTCACTCAAAGTGGCCACACCCTTAATTTTGCATAATTCTAAACCTTAATACAATTTAAACTGATGAGTCATAGAACCCCCCCCCCCCACACACACACACACACACCCCACAGTTGTCACAAATGGGAATATTACCTACAGAGACCAAAACATTTTTGTATGTTTTTGTTGGTTTTTTTTGCTGTAAAAATCGGCATTTTAACATGGAGATCTATGGGGATTTACTCTCAAATGGAGCCAGCCTCAAGTGGGCATTAGATGAACTGCAGTTTTTGGCATTGCTTCAATTTTTTTCAGCCTTAGAGGTTGCCTCATGGAATTATATACAGCTGAATCTGCTCCACTTGTCTTTATAGAGCTTTATAGTGAGTTTTAGCTCATTTTTTTCAGGCTAGATGGTGAACATAGTGAAGCATTTAGCATCTAAAGCCAGCTGGCAGATAGCAGCCAAACACTGAGCTTAAACAGAGTGAATATTGGACTGGGTGAATACAGACACTACTGTGAATGAATGATTATGTTACTCCATTATTGCTGGGTGTGTAAATAAGCTGTGTTTAATAAATCATTCAATAAAGAACTCGGTGTATTTTTTTCTGTTGCTGCAAGTGAATAACTTGTTTAAGCTCTTATGGGAACAGCACCAGTCATAACTTTAGTGTATGAGTTCGAGGCAAAGAACATCATCTGTTCTGTTAAACATAAAGTCACCTGCCACCTCCCATTAATTTTCTATGAGCAGCAGCGAATCGTTTGTGTAGAGCATGACAGGTTTGCCTGCAGGGAGTGTGGCTGCACAGCAGGGAAGGTTAACTGTGACCTGGAGGGGTTGGAAAATCACAGTGATCGCTTATCACATTATAAATCCACTGTGTGGATCCTCTCACAGAATATTTGCTCATGTACTGCAGGAGTAAGCAGTGAATCCGATGATCATAGTTATTGTTTTATCTGTACTCCAATATGCCACCCTTTAGTCTATTGTACTGATTCTATCAATAAACTCCCCATTTAAAGGGTTCATTTGCTATATCTGCATTCATGAGCATGTCATTCAAAGACATCAAGTATGGGATTACTCCCCCTGCTCTTTAATATTTAAAAAATGACCACGCTCTTGGACCTGACCTTGTAACAGATCTCTAATTAAAGTATCAAAATGGCTATCAGAAATAATGATAGTTATCAATAATTATTATTAATTATGTTAAAAAATGTGACTTAATTTACATTACATCACCTCGTGGGGCATGCTGTAAGTTCCTCTTTACAGGCACAGGCAGTGGTAGAATGGTGGTACATTTACTCAAGTCCTTTACTTAAGGTCAATTTTGAGGTACATTTACTTAAAATATTTCAGTTTTATGCTACTTTATGCAATATTGTACTTCTTACTGCACTACATTTATGTGACAGCTGGGGTTCATAATGTAATTAAGAAATGGCAGATAACAGGAACTGTGGAGGTCAAGGTGAGGTCTGGATGACCAAGAAAACTTTTCTTGCACAAGAACGCTAAGCCCCTGAGCATGCCTGAGAAGGAATATGTGCACAAACCTGCTATTTTTAAATATCCCATTGAGGGAGACTCTCACTCCAGCCTGTTCTATTTTGTTCTGAAAATGTCAGCGTACAACCCCATTCTGTGGACGATAAATGAGGTGACAGACTTCCATCTTTGTCACCGGTGATGAAGAAATACAGTAAGTGCTGCACAGAGCAGTGAGTGACAACAATCCTGCCCAC
Organism: Epinephelus moara; assembly: GCF_006386435.1. Classification (NCBI taxonomy): domain Eukaryota; kingdom Metazoa; phylum Chordata; class Actinopteri; order Perciformes; family Serranidae; genus Epinephelus; species Epinephelus moara. Next base: position 3,412,458 of record NC_065511.1, read on the forward strand.
ATTTAAGAGTACTGTTTGCGGTGGAAATACTAAATGGATGTAGGGTCTAAGTACCATGTCTGAAGGGTTACTTTCGGTTTCAAAGGTACTGTACTGAAAGTGTTTGGTGGGAACAGGGCTGAAGAGAATCTTTGACAAAGAGCACTAAAACTGGGTTGAGGCTCATGGTGAAACAACTCAAGAAGAATAGCAGCATCAGTTGTTTTAGTACATGCACCAAAACGACATCTGTTTACTGTCAAGTGACAGTGTCCTCTAGTGGCCATAGTAATTATGATTGGAGCAAAGCACGAAGTCAGGTGACGTTATTATAGAGCAACAAAGCCAGTGTAGGCAGGAGGCCAGGGTGAACGTTTGGGTCAACAAAATATCAGACTTTAACAAAGGAGACCTCTGTTCATTTCCCCAGCAATCAACATAACTGTAGGAGTCATTGATTTCTGATTCTGATTTCTGATTATGTTTGTAGTGTACATCAGGTTTACTAAGGGTGGCAATGTAGAGTGTAGCAGTGGAAATATCAACGCATTCTCACTCCGACCTCGTCACATATCAACGTTTGGTCATGGACTTTCCACATTGACATATGACGTGCAACGTACTCTGAGTGCATTGGTTGTTGAGGTTCTGGGACACTGTCTGTCAACTTCTGCCTGTTACATGCAATGTCTGTTTTCACAGTACACTCACGTTTTCAAAGGAAATGTACAGTTTGCATTCAGTCTCTCTTAGTGAATTGATGGGTTTTTTTTCCCCTTCAACAACAAAAGCCCGTGGTTAGGTTTACGAAAAAAGAACAGGGTTTGGTGTCACAATCGTAGGGAAGTTAACACTGGTCTCCCGGGTGAATGTTGGTGGTTGTTGGACCCTCCATCACCCCTCCCACCTGCCCTACTTGGACTTACTTGGACCTACTTGACACTGCTGAATGACTGGCCGCATATCATGCCAATGTTAAAGGGCAGCTTTTTTCATCATTGTCTGACACCGGAAGTCATTGACCAGGTGCCGGTATTCATCAGCTTTGGAGTGAGACCGGGTTGAAAGTAGCTGACATTTGCTGTTGCACAAGCATTGTGGTGTGTTCATTCTGCCTTTGCATGATTCCACATACTGCATCCTGGTCAACTGTATATTACACTGCTGAAGTTTTCTGTGCAGATTGAAGGCCTGTGTAAGTCTTGTTCCTGTGTAGCTACCAACCTGAGAGATGCAACTGTTGAAACTGTGAAAACATTCAGAGAGGAGAGGAGTTGCATGAAACAGTCCAGTGTTTGGTGGCAACTGTAGCCTGACAGTGATGGCCTTTTTTCTAAGGTTCTATGAGGTCATAACTGGTCCTGTAAGCATGTTTGTATTTTAACATTTGGTCGCACATCATGTGTAGATGAAACAGGTGGCACTTTTGAGCCTTGATCCAAAGTTGGGGTGTTCCATTTTGGCACAAATTCACTTGCCTTTGGGTTGAATTCAAGTCTTTACTTTGTAAGTCTTACGCCTGGGATCCACTGGCGTTTTTTGTGTCCGCCGTGACGCTTATGCCTATTCATTTCCTATGGATCGTGTCAAACCGTTGCTGACGTCCCCACAAAGCATTTTGGGTAGGCGTTTGAGCGGCTCCAGCACGTCCAAAAGTTGACCGCAACTCAACTTTATGCAAATTAACCCGTCAGACGCGAGGACACTATCCAATGGGGAGCAAGCTCGGTGGTGGTCTGTTGTGACGTTTCGTTTACTTTCCCTCTCTGGAACAACATGGCAATGGAAGATAAGCTAATTGTAGCAGTGGCGAGAGCTTTCCTATAGTAGCCGCGTCCATCTGTATTTCCGCATATTTCCGGGCTCCGCCTCCAAAGCGTCCTTTTCAGGGTAGGCGTCGCGTCCAGCAACGTTTCTCGATGACGCCAGTGGATCCCAGGCGTTATGCTCACATAAGAATTCATTCCATTTTAATAGGCCTTTCCTCCAACATCACAGCCTTCCAGCACACAAAGTCTCTTTCTCTTTTTGTGCGTCATGTTCATGTCTAATTTTCAGAGCAGCAGCATGGTCCCTTAAAACAAAAAAAAAACAGACTACTAGAATGGCTTTTTCTGTTCGACCTTTTGCTAGACATAGACAATAGACATTAATCTTCACACTCAGATTTTGCATTTTCATCATCATTTGAAACATCATTTTCCTTCAGCCATTACTAATTCCTCTATAAACATACCTTTGCCAGCATTTTTTTCTGTTTCCTGCTTTCCCTGCACCTCCCTGGGCAGGGGAAACTTAGCGAGCAATGTGTGATGGAGTTCAAGGGCATTCTGACATAGGATTTTGAAACTTTTTAGAGATATGTCTTTAATGTCCTTAATTTGCTGGCCTGTGTGAAATTGCTTTGCCTTAACTTTTGAAACCCCTAAATTACCATGGAGATTCCTTTCAAAGTAGGCTTTCTTTCTTTTTTTCCACTGATATCACATTGCATTTATTTGGGCTCAGTTTTAACAGTATCATCTTGCATATTATTAATTTTTAACAAATGCATACTGTTTTAATAGAAGGCACTTCAACATGAATGCTTTGCTATGTTGAGGGTTTGCACACAGCCTGTGCACTTCTTCCAACCGACAAACTTCTAATCACGAGTTGAGCGTTAACCTTTTCCTCTGACTTTGCATGAATTCATTGAAAGTCAACACAATCATGAAGGACTTGAATGCAGTACACCATAATTCTCAAAGCAGCCCACTGCCGTGTATAAATTACAAACAAACAATTCAAACATCTGTACAATTGTATACACATGGGACCTCCATGGCTTGTGTTAGTCAGTGCCTGGACCTTTTTTTTCTGGAAAAAAAACCAGATGGCCTTTGAAGCGCTGTGTTCCAAGGTGTGTGTATTCCAAATTATTTCGGTTGTCCAGGTGAGATGAGGTTTTTACTTCTTCTAGCATCTTTCCTGACCTGCAATCAGCCACTCAGCTGGGTGACCTGTTCTAGACACGCTTTACTATGAATGGGTGTCCAGGCACTATTTACGTTTGGGTGGAATTCCCATTTAATATAAAATGCAGTTTATAACAACAACTGACTTTCACCCTGGAGGCTGGTGTTTACTTCCCATAAGACTGTAAAGCAAAACCCTATTCTTTTTCCTAAACCCAACCATGTCCATGTGTTGGCTAAAGGTAACCACATGCATTTGTTGCTGAATGACAAAAATGTCAATCAGCTACTTGTGAAACAGAGAATGATGAGGCTATAGGGCTACGTTCCCTGATATGGTGAACTTCCTGGGGATTTAAGTGAAAATCTTGCCTGTCCACTTTTTTGTGATATTTCAGGCTGCAAATAGGAGTGAACTGCTACCCAGGACTAACATCAAAGGAAGCAGTTTTGCAGCAACCACTGCAGCTACTAAACATACTGTTACTCTAAAGCCCTCAGTAGACAAGATGCCCAAGTGGCCCATAACAACTAAGAAGTTGTCTTCAGAATCCTTGAATCCTTGAAAGGAAAAGGAATCTGTTCTGGATGCTTAAAGGCACACTGCAAGGAATGTAGAAGTCATCTGACCTGTGATCAAAAACACCCAACTACTCTGCATGTCTACAACAAAGACAAAGTAAACAAACGGGGCCAGAGACCAATACTGTACCCTTTTCACTGTGCCAGTACGGTTGAAATCTAAGGGAGGAGATAAGGTGCTGTAGACTTATGCCTTCTTAGACCCTGGAAGTACAACAACTGTTTGTACCAGCTGTTTTATGAAGAAGCTGAACCTACAGGGCACTAAGACAAATATTCTCTTGCATACTATGGGTCAAGAAAATGTTGCTGAAGCCAAATCATTACAGGACTTAAGGGGTCTAGATGGATGGTAACAAATTTGGTGGGCCCCCCAGAGAGTTTAACACAGGGAACAATCCAACTCAAAAAGCAACCTCCCCATGAGCTCAGCGTACACCAGTGGAAGTTATTATTTTATGAAGTACTAACATTAGAAACTTCTAGTGCACGTGCCCAAAGAGCAAAATTAGAAAGTATACAAAAGCTGAAATCTGCAGCTCAGAAAGTTAAAGCTCTACTCTGATTTATCAACTGGTAGTACCTGTATAATTGGGAACAGAAATAATATACTGTGCATTCTACTTTCCAAATATGATGTATATTTGTTTTAGTGAATGACCTGCATAATAATATTTCTTTGAAGAATATAAGTATATATTGAATATTTTTGGAGGAGATTTATTATAATTTGACCATCTGCTTATTTTATTTTATTTTATTTATATTTTTTATTTATTTTTATTTTTATTTTTATTTTTATTTTTATTTGTAGTTGTAGTTGTAGTTGTTGTTGTTGTTGTTGTACTATATTCTGTGTTACCCTTAGGACATGTGGTTTAGGGTTTAGAATGAGATAGATAGCAGCTTCGGATCATAGGGTTTAAACTCAGGTGGATAACAACAGATAAAGGCAACGGATGTTGCTGATGATGCTGTTGAAAGATGGACTTATTGATTTATTTGTGGATTTAATGGATATATTCTATGTGTATATTGCAACTATGCTGTACAATATTCTGTTATCGCCAATCCACTTGAAAATAAAATTAAAAAAAAGATTGGTCAAAAAAAAAAAAAAAAAAAAAGCAACATCCCTACTCACCAAGAAACTGACAATGGAAATATCTTAAAGTTATCAGGAAGCCAGAATTGGATGCTGATATTGAGATTTTGATTTGGACTAGGTGCCAAACCTCATGGAACCCTGTGAAATGATCAGTAGCCAAGGGCATAGACCTTACGCCCTGAGGACCCTATTAGGGTGAGTCGTCCTTTCAGGGGCAATAGTGGTTGTTGTCAGATAGGCTGCTCAACCATACATGCCAATAGGATATCCATCATCAGACTGGTATAATCCAGCCCATTCTCATTCCGAAGTTGTAAAATACCACCAAGTAAGTGATTTCAGTGTCAGACACCTGACACCAAAAGCCACCTTTCGTGGCAGTATGATACACTGCTGGGCGATGTTGGTTCATAACGCAGCCGTACGGGATGGGTCCAATAAACCCCAGACTTTCATCCAGAAGCCCGTTGTTTGCTTCCGGTGTGAATGTAAAGCCAAACCATTGTTTTTTCTAAACTGAACCACATGATGATGTTGCTTAAACCTAACCATGGGCTCATGTTGATGTCCCTGCATTGGTTGCCAAGTGATTTTGTTGCCTAAACCTAAGGATTTGCTTTTGTTGAGGTCCTGGCATCAGCAAACACTGGAGGATACCTTACACATAGGTGTAAAAAGCCACTGACAAAGCAGTGATATGTGACAACTGGGGATGAGAAGATGTTGTATAATCAGGAGTTCAAGGAAAAGTCACTCAAGGAGAAGCAGAAGTTGTCAAGGGAGAGCCTGAAGTTCCTGGAGACCATGGAGAAGTCAACTTGCATGCAGGAAGGTCATTGCTGCATGGACCTACCCTTTAAAGTGGATGTCATCACCATGCCAAACAACCAGTGCATAGCTGAGCAGCACCTTCAAAGTCTCAAAAAAGTTTGAGAGGAATAAGACCTACTCAGAGGAGTTTACATCATTTTTTACTGAGATGATCAAACAGTGGATATGCACGTTGACGTTGCCTTGACGTTGTGCCTCAAGGTCAGCTGGACTGCAAAGATGGCAGTGTGTGGTATCTCCCTCACCATGGGGTGTACCTCCCAAAGATTCCCTAGAGTGGTTTAGGCTTTAAAGGGACCTCCATAAACTGTCAACTTCTGCAAGGTCCTGATTTTACCAACTTTTTCATTGGTGTCTTAGCAAGATTTATTTCTCTGGTGACCGATGTCCAGGATATGCTCCACCAAGTAAAGGTGTCAGAAAAGCATATGATAATTTTTTTCTCCTTCCTTTTTTCCTGTATTCAGAGTATTCAAGTCTCATTTCTCTTGGACCATGGAAAAGGAGGAGAAACTGGTGGAGTTGTGGAGTAAACAAGAGTCAGTATTTAATTCGGCATGTGTCTGATCCACCAACCAGCACTTATTCAAGAGAGAAATCTTGAAACAGTTCGCCTCTCATTACCACTATCGTCTCCCACTCAAATAGCACAGCTAACCGATGGAGGCTGGTAGAAGGTTGAGGCTACAAAATCCAAAATGTGAAGTTTATACACAAGTACAGTTTATCTATATTGATGCAGAATTGACAAGAGTACTGTCGACATATGACGCCTTTTATCTTGTATTTTTAGAGTTACTGTATGGGTTTTTGACACGTAAGGAATTGTCAATATGTCCTATTTCTTAAAGGGAGTTTGGCGTAATATTTTCCACCAGCAACAGGATGGGAAATGATTTCAAAAGGAATCTAGTTGAGAGGGTGTGAGACTTTAGACTTTTCAAAGTCTTTTAGTGTATGGGCATAATTAAAATAACAATGATCATTATATAACTGCATCTTTTCTTTTTCCAATTTGGGAAACCAGAACAGAGAGCCTGGGTTTGAAATGTCAGCAGTTAAATTGCCCTGAGGTTGTAAACTTTATGTAATGCATTATATTTAAATGGATCATTCATGGATTCATTCATTGACGCAAGTCAGAGTACAGTGACAGCTCACATGCCTTTGACTTTGGCATCTTGAATTGTAGCATCCTACTGAAAGAAACACTTCTTTAAATGTCTCTAGGCCTCAGACTGCACCATGCGGTCTGTCTGCTGAATGAATGCAGACTACTGAGCTTTCTTGTGATAGATCATATGCGTCACACAGATAAATTAAAGTGCAATAGAGATATATAATCAGACTCAAAGACTTATGAACACGAACATGTTATGTCTCAGTGCACTCATTCTCATGCCCAACATTGGTAAAGCCTGTTAAGACGATGACCTTAAAGAGCTTCTCAAATAGATTCACAGATGTGCTTTGTGTCACAGTCTCCACTGCTGGGCTTCAAATCATAACACTGGGGACAGTCTGCAGCACGAAAATAGAATTACAAGTCCTTTGACCTCTATTTTCCCCAAAACACAAGTAGAATCTTCAGGCAGAAATATAAATTGGTGTGACCAATGCATTTGGGCAAACCAGATACAGCCATGTAAATTAGGCTGGATATAATAGGCTCATTTAAGATGACTGCATCTAACCTGGAGAATGGATGAGATGAGAGCAGGGGTAAGTGACAAAATACTGCACCCAAGGCAGACAGTTTCCAACAGCCTTTTCATTCTCTACAGAAAGTCTCACACAAGTCAAACACTCACACCCTGTTACATCTGATTGCTATTTTGATAAAAGTTATCAGACCAGTTTATTAATAATCATTTTAATGACGTTCTTCTGTATAACAGGATAGCCTATTATTAACACGTTCAGATCCCCTATCTATCTAGATCCATGAGTACTTTCATCTGACTCCACCCATATGCACAGACTTATTTAATGGAATACTTGGAATAAATCCACCATTGCAATTTTTTTCAAATGCTGTAGATGCTATCTGTGATCAACATTTAGGCTCTTCTTTCAGTCTCATACTTTACATGAAAATTTTGATTTAGAGCAGCCATACAATATTAGTCAGTAGTCAAAAAAAATGGTCAAAAAATAAGTAGGCCTAAATAAATAAATTGAAAAAAAAAAAAAAACGGGGTGAGGAAAGCAGGAATATATGAAAACATAACATACGACAATGTGCGGTTACATTGTAACCTTGGTTCTCTAAGTAAGGAGATTATCTCTAGTAGTTATATCATAACTACGGAAATGATACCCATCTGGGGTAATCGACGTGGAAACTTAATAATCTTTAAGACACACCACTTTACATGGCCAGCATGCGCCAGGCTATAAAAACCTCCACCTTGCGCATGCACCCACTGATTAAGACTGATTGGAACTTCAAGGTGCCTGACACTTCCTTAGCACAGCAACAGGCTTCCTGGCCCTGCTGAATGGATGCGTCAGGCCCAAACAAGACAGATGGCTCAACAGGCAGTTTGAGCAGACACACCCAATCCTCTGGCTGCAGCATAGACTATTACAGCCAGAGATGGTGCCTGGCCACCCAAAAACTTGCCATAGCACTGCTAGCTGCTTCCCCCAGTTCTCTCATGAGCTTTGGAAGAAGTGAGGAGACACGTTGTAGTTTAGCTATTAGATCCGTACTACACCCCTCCTCTAGCTGGCCAACCAGATGGCGCTGGTACAGGGACAGTATGGCACCTGTGCTTGCCAGCTGTGTCTGGACTGCCATGGCTCCATGCATTTTTCCCAACAAGCCAAGGCAGCCAAAGCCTGATTCATGGGGGGCAATGGCTCATAGCCTATTCCCCCCCAGGTTGTCGACCGCAGTCATACGAAGAGAGAGCCCTAACCAGCGTGCCCCTGCCGTCGGTGTTGTAAACTGACTCCCAAACACTTCCTTGAAATCAGAAAGGAGAGGCACAAGGAGCTGTGTGGGTCGCCCCCGTGTTTCATCATTGAAACAGGAAGGGGCAGGACCCTGTCCCCTACTACCAGACCTGCCAACCTAGGGTGCTTAGCTGGCTGCAGGCCCTGAGAAGGGGCTGGCAGACATCTGCCAAATGAATGGCAACAGGCTTCCCTTTGCCTAGCAGACATGCAGAAACAGTTCATGCATGAAGCTGGATTATCACAAGCAGCCACTGCATAACACACAGTTGTCATGGCCAACCTCTGCTGGCATATTAATGTTACAACCCACACAAGAAGGGACCTGCGGGCTTGCCATCGTCTCTCTCTCTCCTTTATTTTTTTTTTGGAGATTGATGTCATTGTAGCACGACCAGAAAGTGCACTCTATAGCTATAGCAATAGTGCTGCTACCTGTCTTTAATTAGTTTCCTGAGCTAACAGATGTAAGTGTGGCCACAGTATGGATTATTTTCTTTGACACTGGGCAGCAGGACACTTCTACTCGGGGGAGATGTGATTTATTGAGGAAATCGGAAGCCTCTGCAGGTGCGAAACCACAAAGCCAGCTACACCTTGCGGTGGCTAACTGTGCAGGTAAGCCGCTCCCTGCCCCAAGGCAACTAAACCCCAGAGGAATGTCACGAACTGCTCCCTGCTGGGTCAGGTTTGAGCCAGCAACGACCTCCGAGAGGGACGCAGCACGCATGCTGCTAAATCTCAACCATGCGTAAACAGACAGCTGCAATACAGAGATATAGCACCCCTCTCAACTGTTTCACTCCTTATTGTCAAAAAGAAGAAATGGCATTTAGCTATCCTCAGGATGGACCAAGGCCAGCTTTCCAACCTAAACGAAGGTAAGTGGACAAAGCGATAAACTCCTCTCTCTTTTCTTTCTGCTCTCACGTCGACTCCGACAGGTGGAAATCAATGAATCAGTGGGTACATGTGCAATGTCGGGCTTTTATAGCCTGGCGCACATTGGCCACGTAAAGAAGTGTGTCTTAAAGATTATTAACTTTCCACATTGATTACCCCAGATGGGGTAAGACAATCTCGATACGATAGAGAACATACGATACCATACGGTATGATACAATACAATACAATACAACGTGACACGTTACAATACGACACAATACGATACAGTACGATACATCAAATAAAATAACTGTTTTTATTATTGATCTGTCAAATATCAGGGCTGAACATCTATACAGGTGTTAGTTTAAGAACCATCACATCCCACTTGTTACCAAAGGTTTTTGTGTTGTGTCATGATATTTGAAGTATAATGTTCATATTGTATACTAGAAGCATCAGCAATATATACAAATGTGGGCAGCACGGTGGTGTGGTGGTTAGCACTGTCACTTCACAGCAAGAGGGTTTCTGGTTCAATCCCGGGTGTGGGAGCCCCTCTGTGCGGAGTTTGCATGTTCTCCCCGTGTCAGTGTGGGTTTTCTCCGGGCACTCCGGCTTCCTCCCACAGTCCAAAGACATGCAGATTGGGGACTAGGTTAATTGGTGACTCTAAATTGTCCATAGGTGTGAATGTGAGTGTGAATGGTTGTCTGTCTCTACATGTCAGCCCTGCGATAGTCTGGCGACCTGTCCAGGGTGTACCCTGCCTCTCGCCCATTGTCAGCTGGGCTCCACCCCCTGCGAGCCTCAAGAGGATAAGCGGTTAGAAAATGGATGGATCTACAAATGCATTGAACCTCTATTGTTGATAATAGTCACCATCGACCACACATTTATTCTAAAACCAAAATTAAACATAGTCCATATTGCAAAATCTCAAAAATATCTTCAATTTAACAGAAAATAAATAAAATTCTGTAAAATGTCATGTTGCTAAACCAATCAGCTCTTAGAGCAGAGGTGAAGCCAGTCTTTTCCCTGGAGTTTTGCAGATAGTGGAGAGCTGCTGCAGCGCCTGGCTCCAAAACCTGCAGCTGCCTTGATCTCGTGAGGTTATCATTGCTTACCACTACAATTACAGTTCAGCACCTCAGAGACCTCAGAGTGTCTTGAGTGAGCCTGTTATTAGAGGGAGGAATATAGAATCAGCAGGTGGACTCGAGCCAATCACATGAGACATGATACAGAGAGACTGACTGCTATCTCCAAGAAGCTCCTGAAGTGTCAACAAAAATACAACATCCCAAATATAACTATATATCAGCAGCTGCTGCAACATTAGCATGGCTGGTTCAAGGTGCATAAAGTTAAAAGGGTAGTTAGCAGGTGTAAACTATGCTTTTTCACTCCTTGTCTGCATATTTTATACAGACTCATTTGGGTCTTTAAAGTTGAACATACACAAGTCTATTTGCAAAGTATCGGTTCTTATTTGTCCAAGGGAAAATAAAAAAAATAAACGGTCTTCATATCTTTAAACAAACTAAGGTAAAATGGGGTGTGAAGATTTGCAAGTTAGTGTAGCAACATGTGCAAGGTCAGTTATCATTGGATCCTGGTGTCTTGTCAGAACATTTAAAACTAGAATTACCGCGCTGCTGTTGTATACCTCCGCGCACCAATGAATTTTCTCATACAGCTTATATCCATGTCTGTGAAAAATGGATTTTTCACAAATATTTTCCCTTGACAGCACAGACGATCTATACAATCAGCACAGTTTCAAGGTGGACACTCAAGATGAGTGTCACCAATTAAGTATCTGACCAAATACTTCCCCTTCTGCTCCTGAGATATGACATTGAGTAATGGCCAGAAAAGTGTTTTATGCAGAATATCATGATGTCACAGTGAAGTTGATGTTTGCCCTTTTAAAAATTAAATGTCATCACTTCATTGTTTTATCCTATTGGAGATTTGTGTGAAGTTTTGTCATATGAATTATTAAGTCATGGCCAAAACCTTTGACCTTCAACCAGGTATTCTTGAGATACTACATTCATCAGAATGAGACAGAGGAAGTCACACTGACCTTTGACCACCAAAATCCAATCAGTCCATCACTGAGTCCAAGGGAATGTCCGTGCACATTTCAAGAAATTCCCTCAAGCTGTTCTTGAGATATTGTGTTCACAAGAATGAAATAGATGCAAAGTCACAGCAACCTTGACCTCTGACCCTTGACCACCAAAATCTAATCAGTTCATCCTCGAGTCCAAGCGAATGTTTGTGCCAAATTTGAAGAAATTCCCTCAAGGTGTTCTTGAAGTGTCATGTCCACGAGAATGAGACAGACAGGGTCACCACCAAAAACGAATTAGTACATCGCTGAGTCTAAGTTGACATTTACGCCAAATCTGAAGAAATTCCCTCCAGGCATTCTTAAAATATCGTGTTCACAAGGATGGGATGGATGGAGGCCACAGCTATCACCAGTGCAGAGGCATAAAACAGTGAAGGTATTCACATTGTGTGGGTAGGATTTCAGAGAGGTGTGAGTGTGATCCTCAGCCAACCAGTCTAACAAACTAAAAGAGGCAAAACTTAACATGAAAGGTGTTTCGAGATATGAAGAGGTCTGTATGTGTGCCCCTCTATCAACTGTGAAGCCACTGTGTTTGTGATAAGGGCAGGTAAGGGCAGTTTTTAACACAAACGCAATTGTTTGCCAAAAAGAACATCAAAGTTGCACCGTGGCGCCTTATCAGCATAAACATAGCCTCAACTGCACCTCTCCTCCCACCTTGGAGCAAACACATTCGTTCAGAACCGGAAATTACCAAAGAGGCACAGACTCATGCCCAAGGAATATTGCATAAAGACTGTGTTTGCCCTAGCGCTGACTTTGTGCCCACATCAAATAAGAGCCCTCAGTATTTCATTTGTCATGTAAGTCTGACTTTTTATGTTACAAACAAGCAAATATGCAGGATTATGTAGTGCCTTTAGAGGCTCTTCTGGTAGTCAAGTGTTAATACAGGACTGTTGTCCTCTAATGGTGGCAGGGGCGCCGCCAGGGATTTTGGGCCCCATGAAAAGAATTTTTACTGGGCCCTTTCTCAAGAAAAGAAAGGTCTGGCTGGGTCGACTCTCACTTTAAGATTGGAGAAAAAACGCCCCGGCTGCTTGTATTTCTTTCAACCACAGCAACGGTGTGATTGCAAAAATATTGCTGGGGGGAAACAGGTTTTGGTGTGACACGCCCACAAAAATATCGCATACAGGACGCGAACCATGGCAGAAAAATGGCTACATCCCCGCACGATCAAACACCGCAAAAGTTAGTAAAGGATGTGTTGAAAACGGTTGAAAACTGCTACGCAACTGGAGGTGGTAGGGCGGGACTTCAGCGGGTTGCTCGTTTTGCCCAATGAGAGGCTGATCTATGCATTTCAACAATGTGTCTCAAAATAATGATAAAATAGATTTTATTGATTTAAGATAATATGCTGATAGTCTGGTGTCAGTGATACATGTTGCTCTGAGTCGCGCATCTGTCTGTTTGCGCTGCAGTGCGCACAGAGGGTTTTAATTTTTAGTGTTAAATCAAAAATTAAACACTAGCCTACTTATCAGCAACCAGAAGTGTTTTTTCGTTTGTGAATATTTTTATCTTAATTCTAGGGTTGCAAGAAACTACCTTTTCGCCATAATTTGTAAGTTATTAGTTAGTTTTTCGCTCAGCAAAAAAAAAAAAATGTTGTTTGCTTGCTCATCCCTAACTAAAATGATCACCTTCTTCATTAACTTTGTCCCTGGTCTATAAGCAGCTTATAGACCAGGGACAAAGTTAATATTCCATAACTTTCCACCGACAAAGTTAATATTCCATAACTTTCCACCACATGAACCACTAACAAACCCACCTTGCTTTTTGACATACTAGGTGACATACTGTCGACCCTTTGCTTCTTTCTCCTCTCTTAGCTTCCTTTCTTTCCGTTTTTGGCTACCTGATTTTTGAGGCATATTGCCGTCTCCGCCTCCTTACCCGCTGTCTGTGACAAATTACCAGCGCACTGCAGCTGATCCAGTCGGACTGAACCATTTTATGTAAATAGAGAGGGGGGGTGTTAATGTTTCCAAAACAAATAAAGTTATTGTTACCAGTACATTGTAAATAAAATATATTTGTGATTATAAGTTAGTTAATAATAATATAATAATTTTTTGTCAGTATTATAATTTTATTAGGGGCCTCTCTGGGCCCCTCTTAATCATGGGCCCCTAGAATCCTTCTCCTTTTTACCCCCTTTTCGGCGCCCCAGAATGGTGGTCAAGCTTCACACTGTAATTTAGTGCTGAATGTAGCTTTCAACAGCTAGTAGTTGACTTTGGTTTTCACTATCTTTATAATTAACCACCTTATTGTTTACCCAAAAGCAATAATTGAATCAGTAAAAAAGCCTTTGGACCTGTGCAGTCGTTATTTGAAAGTGATACATGAGCCATTTCAGTTGTGTTGTGTAGCTTACCCTTCACACTGTGTATCTACTTTTGTCAGCCTTGCAAAAAGCTCTTTACCAAAGCGGTGTACATATACTGTAGGTGGAGTGAAGACTCAGTTCTTGGTTGCTTAAACTGTAAACTCTACTCTGAAGAGTGTTTGGAATAAGATGACAGAACAGTGGCCTACGCATTCCTGGATAGACAGAAACATTTTGGTCTAAATATAAAATATATATCCCATATATTATTTTCCCATGCTTCAGCCTATTGGTCTCTGTGAATGTTCAGCACCCTGCCTAGTAATCTGCTCAGAACCAATCAGCTCAGTGGGATCCAGCTGGGTGGTCCACTGTCTCACCGTGGCCCAGACAGACAGGGATATTGACTTCCTGGTGGCCGGCTCCATGGATCTGCCCAGGGGAATACAGGGACTGTCCATGGGCAACCCCACACCATACCAGCCCCTACCTCACACACACATGCACGCACACGCGCACACACACACACACACACACACACACACACACACACACACACACACACACACACACACACACACACACACACACACACACACTCCAACATGTTTTTCCCCCATAGCTGGGAGGACACTGACTGATGCAATAAATTCCCTAGCTTCTAATCCTACCCTCAACAATCACAACTAAGTAACAATGCCCTTATTTCAGTGTCTAACCCCAACCATACCCCTAACTCTATACCCAACCCCAGCCATACCTCTTACTACATACCAACCCCAACCACAGCCCTACCTCTACTCCTGATCCGAACCACCTCTATACCTAATCCCAACCACACCCCTACCCTGCTGCCTTACCTCATAAGGTGATCTTATGACCCAGAGAACCACGGTGAAACCAAATCCAGTGACGCATCCCTCTTCTCATCTTATTTGAAAACCTGTCACACTCCCTACCTTCTAACTGGTCCTCCATCTTCTGAGCAAACCAATTATGGTTAAAAGACAAGATGCCTTTGAAAGGGATTTTTCAATTTTTAATTGGGTTTGTATCAAATCAATATAGGTAGGCCTATTTGTGTAAATCAACAGTGATAACCTCCCCAGCAAAACTCTGCCTGATGACACAAAATGAGTCATTTGGCTAGTCACCAGGCAGTGCTGATCAAATATAAATCAAGCTTATGCTACTGCACTGCCTATTTCTTACCTAAAATATTTTAGAAACATATTTTAGTGCCCTGTTTCTCAGTAATAGCAAGAGTTTGCTGACAGGTAATAGGGGGGGCATACTGTTTCCAGCACAGCAAAAACAGAGGCATAAAAATCTGAGATCAGATGGTAAAACTAAGCAAGGTTGCTCAAATATAAACCAATATTATGTCACTGCGACTCCTATTTCTCCCCTCAAATGTTTTCCGAAACATGCTGTAGCTCACTGTTTAACTGCAATATGAGATCAATTGTTGGCGGCTGGCTGGCATTGGATCAATTGTACGTTGCACTGAGTCATCCACCAGAGGGAGCTTTTATTGGTCTGGTGCAGTGAAGTGTATTCTGGTAATTGTAGATGTTCTACTTCATGAGCAAAAAAATACCACAGCCTTTTTTTATCTTTTTCTCTGGTCATGTAGCACCAATTTCAAAAGTATTTGTGTCTTTCTACTGCATAGATAATAGGGCTGCACGATATATTGTTTGAACATCGCCATCGCGATGTGCACATGTGTGATAGTCACATCACAGGACATGCAATGTTTTCTCTTTTTTAGAACATGTAAACTTTTGTTTTGCTTCAGAAAAGCAGCTCTAAAGAGAGCTCTTTGCTCTGCTCACCTCTCTGAGCACTAAGCAGCCCCTCCCCCTCTCATGCTCACGCTGCAATCACACACTGAAAATGAGTGACATGCAAGAGAGAGAAACGGTAAAGGAGGATTTATGCCTGGTACACACTACACAACTTTTCTGCCCATTCGGAAAGTCACTATGTCACATTACAAGATTATGGAGTCATAAAATCGGGCCGTGACTTGGCCGACAGACATGACACACTACACAATGGTACACACCAATTATCCCCGGTCTTCTTTCACAACGTGTGTGATGTCATCGGGTTATTCTTGCCCGATTTTTATTACTTTTACTATTATTTCAGTCACTGTGTGTGTTCATGTGCCAGCCGAAATGTTGTTGTAGTAACGTAAAAAAGTGCCACCAGATGGCAGAAGCTACATTTGAAGTACTGTACGCAAACATACAAGTCACTGAATCCTCCACAACAAGTTCCTACAAATGTTTCACAATAAAAGCCTATTTAGAAAATGGAGGGATTCTCTCAGCCAAGGTTATAAGGGGCTTTTAATCTGAAACACATTCAGGAAGTGTTGAGTTTGAAATGACGGCGCAATACATTAATTTTATCAAGGCAACAGGAGCGGATGAAAAGTAAAAATATAAAGATACAGAGGGATTAATAAATATCGACCTGTTTATTATGTAGTCTGTTTCAAATGAAGCCAGTAGCCTCTGCAGTTGTGGTGAGTAAAAGCCCCGCCACTATTTTTTAATTTTCTTACTTTAAGTCATCTGGTGAAAAGTCTTGTATATTTTAATATCGCAATATAGATTGCAAAAACATTATTGCAATGTCAGTTTTTTCCAATATCTTGCAGCCCTACATTTATGTGAGAAACCTCTTTATATCATTGACATAGTTCTGTAATACTGATTGATTAATTTTAATGTAAAATGTAAAAACACCCACAAGGTTGCTCTGCTGCTTCGATTTGCCTCTGGTGCAATGAGGTATTGCTTTAATCATTTTTGAACAGATGGTACTTGTTTTTAACACAGTTCTGTGTAGTTTTTAGCTGTTGAGGGCCATGGAGTCATGCGTAAAAAAAAAATAAAAAAATAGACCAGCCCCGGAAAAATAGGGATAAATAGCACAATGCAGGTCATGTGGCTTCTGTGGTCAGTGTAGCAGCCTCAGTTGATTATAATGGATGCTTTCTGCTGCGGGCAGAATGTTTGGCTGTTCCTTTGCTGCTTGACGGTTTGAAATTTGGTGTGTGGCGATGATGTGATGTTCACAGGCTAGAAAAGTGTTAGATTAGAACAGGGAGGTTAAGCCTACCTGATACCAGCTGACCATGATTTTAATATGTATTTTTAACTTATGAATTTGCAAATTAAAAGTTTTAATTATTCATTAATTCATGCTCATTTGGATAGGCATCATCCCCCAGTGCCACAACCCACCCCCAACCCCATGGCAGCGACTATGATGGCAACACAGGACTTAACTAAAACTGGAAATGTTTCTGTGTTTGAAATGTCATACAGCTGCCTGCAATAAGTCACTTCCTTCGCCCTTGAGCTTGAGGAAGTCATAGGAAAGACAGAGGATGCAGGTAGTTGACAGAACCAGCCTCTGAGCTGGAGCTAATCTGCAGAGTAATGGCCTTTTAGACTTCCAGGGAGAGATGATGGGCTGGGGAATGTCCAAACAACAGAACTTGCTGATGGTGTAAAACACTCCTCTATGCAGAGCTGTTACTGACCCACAATTTCATTAACTTGAAAGGGAGGTTAACGTTTACACGTCACACTTAGTGAGATTGCCTCAGCCCCCCTGCACTTGATCCCTGAAGAGAAAACACAGGTGAAATAACAGAAGAAAACAGTCTGATTAGCATATTATGGCTGACGGGAAAAGTGTCAGACCTGTCACTTGATTGTTATATTGATCTTTAAGCAAGATGCAAACGACACAGATTTTAGGGTAAACATGACAACTGTCTTTTTCTTCTAGATTTAGCACAGAGAGCAGAAAGGTTTAAACTGTGTCGTGCAAGATCACACATCTATCAGCCAAAATCATTGGTGGGGCTCGACTCTATACCCACGGAATCTGGATTCTCTTAAAGGGCCAGTGTGTAATATTTGGCATGGTTTATTGTCAAATCTGAATCTGAATCTGAATATTCTACCCATTAATATGTTTATATAAGTGTATAATCGCTATAAAATAAAATTTGTTTGGTTTTCGTAGCCTTATAATTATGCTTTTATATATATATATATAGCAAGGGCCTTGCTTTAGAG
>NC_065511.1:3430656-3434965 GCF_006386435.1 Epinephelus moara
GCGCAAGGCTTTTTGTCCCTACGAGGCCACCGTCATTTACCCGACGGGAGGGGTGAGTGAGTGAGCCCTGCAATCTAGAATTTGACCACTGATGTCACTGTTTTCAATGGTTTTCAACCCATTTTACACACTGGCCCTTTAAAACTTTGGTTTGGTATTTGTACATTGACCTTGAACTATAAAGGATTTCTGGGAATTGACATTCAACTTGTAGATAAACTCCTGCACACTGTCTAACTTTCCAAAAATTTGATTTTTAATGCTGCAACATTTCAGTTATTTGACACAGTAACTCTAAATTTTCTTGGGGAATACAAAAACATTACCTATCATACAGATGACATGACATTTTGAACATTTATCATCAATCCTCAGGACATTTTTGTGTCATAGTCAGCCTTGTTTCAGTTGTCACAACAATCATGTGAGAGCTAGTTGCTGATGTACACATAACGCCTTCCGCCACTTTAAACTGGATACTCATAACAAATAGTGGACCGGAAGGACACTATAGTAGAGATATGTTCTGCATGGGCAAGAGTTCCCGTCTATTGTTACCTTTATAAAGTACCCTGGGTACTATGTAATTCTGACCTCTTTTTCTGATCTGAGATTACATTTGTTGTACATTTTCTGAAATGTGCCAAGGACCAGACTCTTCTCCTGTGGCTGTATATCATTTCTTATTAAGTAGAATGCACCATGCACACCACTTGATTTGTCTCCTTGTGGTGCATGGCACAAAAACCCGACAAATCCTCACTAACATCTGGCTTTTGTATTTGGTGGGTAAGGTTACATTGGCATTCACTCCTTGTCCAAAGTAGTCACAGGTATTTATCAGCTTCAGCTCTGATCGGCTTCTGTCAGCAGTGATGAAAACACAACACCCAGGAGAATGCACTAATTTTAGCCCCTTTACCAGTGAGATGCAATGATGCACAACCATAAAATACCATCCGTCTCCGCCCAAGCAGCAGTTAATCGATATAGATTACTGCTCCGAGTTCAAAGGAGAGACTGAATAAGTAAGAGATATATAAAAAGAAGCAACCACTGTAAAATTTTCACTGGCCTCCATGCTGCTTTCTGCTGTTAACTAACCTGTTTTTCAGCCTGTCCATGACATCAAATCAACAAAAATCCACTCCACCCCATGGCCCAATTGTTGAAAAAGGCTCGCTAAAGTGCCCTCTTGGGAGCCAAAACGTGCGCTAAAATGCCCTTTTTTTTCTTCGTCCCTGCCCTTCAAAAAGTCTGTGCACGCCACTGATGGCAGCATCTACTGCAACCAGACAACATGGTCTCAGGGACCACGATTTAAAACAGTTTTCAAAATCACTTATATGAAAGTTATAATGAAAGTTAAAATGGTATACAAAATATTTTTTGTTGATCAACTTGAAAACATGACCTACCTCCTGCAGGCACATCATTCCAGTCCCCAAGTACCTTGCAAGCCCACCAGGAAAAATTTTTTGTTCCGTTTCACAGAATGGTGCTGGTAAAGTAGATGGAGGCTGTTCATACATTTTCCTGCAAAAGGTAATGCACCCAAATTGATACATATCCCATGTATTTTTATCGGCTGTGATCATGTGACCAGTGCCCTGACAGGAGTTAACAAAGAAGCAACAAAGAAGCAGTCCTGAGCGGTCTTGTAAGCAGTAAGGTTGGGGTGGTGGATCGGTCACAAAAGTACTGACTTTTCCACGGAGATGCGTGTTTAGAACCTTGTGAACTTTGAGTCATTTTAAGGTATGTTCTCACCTTGTTTCTTTTTCTAAACCTAACCACAGTAAGTTTAATTACCTAAACCTAATTTCCATAACTTCACATAAATTACAAAACTGTAACCTACACTAAGGACGTAATGTCATTCATGGGGTGCTATTGTAGGATATCATACAAACTGTTCAGAGGATACGTTCATAAAGGATATGGACAATTTTCCCAAATGACCATGCACACATAGTTGAAATTCTCTGTGACCAGTGTATCAACATTTATTAAAGTCAAAGAAGTTGGCAGAACATTATGCCAACTGATCTAGTCATGCAAAAACAGACTCATTCAGGCAGAACGATTCTTCACATAAACATGATACTTTACATGATACCTTAAGCAGTGTGCTAGTGAAAAGTTCTCATTGTCTTCTGCCAAACTTTCCTCCATAAGCACCTCCAACTGTTGATTTACATGTACTTATAGAAAACTTTGTAACTAGAGTAACACCTCCTACACTCTGGCTACAAACTGCAAACTGTGTCTTGGCAATCATGCTGTCCCTTCCCCCTCTGCCCTGCTCTGTGAAGTGGTCATTGTGTTGAAGTGCTTTCATTTCTATACATCCTGCCCTTCATTTGTACAGCTGGAAGATTTGCTGAAGCAATTCAACTAAATTGCTTTGCCCAAATGGAGCTGTCAGGAGACCGGGGATTTAGGTAAAGTGCTTTTACAATCACGCACTCGTGCACGTTTTCATGTGTATGTCTTTGTGAGGCGGGGTTTAAGAAATCTTTGTGAAAACAGCCACTGAAGTCAGAGTAGAATATGACCAGGTTATTTCAAATGGCAGACCCTGGACCAAAGTTAAAACAGGTTTGATCTATGATCAGATCATGTAGCACTGAGCTGGATCTACTAATGAGGTGCTTATTTAGAGGGCTGTTGGTTCCTCCCACTCTTTTTTCACTTCCACATGCCGACACTCAACACACTATGTAGTGTAGTATGATCTATGAACAAAATCTTCAGCCTGAAGCTTGGGCTCTAAACTTGCACCATTTAACCCTTTTTACAAGTCGCCAAAGAAAAACAGCACAAAAGAAAACTTATTTTCACCATCTTCATCATTGACATGCAGAGGAACTTTACCCTCTGTATGACTTTACAACAAAAACAAAGTTTGAGAATAAACTTCCCATTTTTGGCTTTTGGTTTGTTTTCCTTGTTACATATCATATTCATATGTCTCAGGAGAATTGGCACAAATGGATTATAACGTACCCTGGAAATAAACAGTCAGGGAAAAAAACTTAATCTGTCATATGCCTGAGGCTCTCTCCCAGCTTTATGACGCAGCTTTCACTTTGCACCCTAGATTTGAAGCAGTGGCATGGTGTGGCACAGAAAAGCACTGATGATTGATGCCTGCAGACGTGCAAAAGTATTGATCAAGTTAAAGTACTCATATACAACAAGTTTGGTGAATTCTTCAGTAGTACAGCTGTTTAAATAACTTTTTCAAAATTCTAATGCTGATAGGATGATTAGTTTATTAGTCACATTTCCAACTGTTTGCTCCATCTCGAAGGACAATTAGTCCAAATGGCCAACCATGTCACTGCAGCCAAAAGCATTTTCCTGAGACACTACCATTATAAAAGAAACATCTGTTAAACAGATGTTGACAGGACACCTCCAACTGCAAACAGTGTCAGCATGTGACTGAACTTTGGTCTTCCACACTGCATCCTGTATAGGAATGCATTGTTTCCTATGAATCCCTTGTGCTTGGGTACACAGTTTGGTCCCTGGAAGTGTACTGTACCAACAGCGAAAACCAGAAAGGGAAGTACAGCAATTAAATACTTTCAGTTGCTGCTGCTAAATAAATGCCAGACACTCGTGTCACACTGGATTTGATAGTATAAAAATCCTAAGGATTATGACTTCAAGCAGGTCATTAAACTATATAACCGAGTGGCAACCTTGGAAGCAGAAAAAACTAAGCTAACACGGAATTGCCAAAAACTGCAGTTCCTCTAATGTCTACTTGAGGCTGGCTCCAAGAGCAAGTCATACCCAAGGACCCCCATGTTAACATGCCCAACTTCAAAGCAAAATACAGTATGTTAACAGCCTGGTACAAAGAACAGTTTTGGTCAACTGCACGAGGGGTGAATTTTTTTTAAATAACTCACCCATTTATGTTTAATTATGGCTTAAAGTTACACATAATTAGTCCATAATGTCCATAATGGGCGTGCAGTCCAAGAAGTGTCGCATTTCCCTTGCTGGCATGTCTGACCCCGAACTTGCTAATGATCTTAACATGTTTTATAATCGTTTTAATATTCACGATTTTAGTTTGGAACTATCTACGTACAGGGCTGGACTGGGACAAAAAATCGGCCCGGGCATTTTGAGCCTAGTCCGGCCCACCAGGTATTGATGGAAAGACAATGAAGCCTATGAATGAAAACAAACTTTCTTGTGACACCGCTTGTACACTGTCTTGTTGGTGTATATGTACTTGTCTAATAAATTTAAACCTACACCATCCTTCCAGTCCCATTATTCTATA